>NW_017098334.1:41138-44728 GCF_001412225.1 Nicrophorus vespilloides | reverse complement strand
TTAGGTTAGTAGTTAGGTTAGTAGTTAGGTTAGTAGTTAGGTTAGTAGTTAGGTTAGTAGTTAGGTTAGTAGTTAGGTTAGTAGTTAGGTTAGTAGTTAGATTAGTAGTTAGGTTAGTAGTTAAATTAGTAGTTAGGTTAGTAGTTAGGTTAGGCTAAGGTATCATTTTTTTTATAAATTAACTACAAAAACCGATATTTTATGAAAAATCTAGATATTACAAAAAATATTAAATTTGCAAACCAAATATCCCAAGAAATCCTTGATTGCATAAAGAAATCAGTAATTTACGAACATCAAATTTGTATTCCTCTGAGTACCAAAGGCTTAATTAAATGAACTGATCTATAAAATATGAACGAATTCCTGATCGTAATGCGTAATTGCGCTTTCGGAAAAAAATGATCCTGCATTAAGAAATATTTCAATTATAAAAAGTTAATATCTAATTTACTCCATGTGGTTAATGCGAGCGTTGCGCTGCATTCGCTGGGAAACATTAATTAAGTCATATAACGCAACGCGGATCTACCTACGTCGGAGAATTAATGCGTCGAGCTGGATGGATGGAGACGAAAGAAGTCTTGAAACGGAGATAAATGACGTAAATAAAAACAAACCAAAAAACAAAAAAAATGTAGGTAACAAAATTATAATAGAAAATGGGAACACAGCGTGCGTATCGATCTGGAGCAAAAATGTATGCGGAGCAATTGCAAAACACGTGTTAAAAATTTAATTACACTGCACCGACGTAATTACCTGTACCCTCCGGTAATTAACTAATAAATACTAAATGACACGGCAGTTGGCGTTGCGTAAAAATCGATAATTGAAAATGTCCATTAATGAATGTTGAGATCCAAAAAAAAAGTTTTTGATTTGTTTGTTTTTAGTAGTTTTTGAAATAAAAACATGGTAGTTGTCGTTATGCAAAAAATGATAACTAAAATTGTTAATTTAACAATGAGATCAAAAATTGTATTGATTTGTTTTTATAAGTTTTGGATAATACTTTGATTCGCAGAAATTAGGTGGATATTAAGTGTAAGATTAAAAACAAGGCTGTTGAATTTGATTTTTTTTTATTAGTTTTGGAAGGTTTTGTGATTCACAGACTCTGCTTGTAGGTTTAATGTAAGATTAAAGACACTTAACATAAATGAAACTGTCCAACGACAAAGAAGTAATAGATTTTGGATAGGATTAAACAACGAGTGGATAGATATTAAATGTAGGATTAAAGGCACATTATGTAAAAATACAATATTGAAACTATCCATGTCATTACAAACGATCAAAAAATAGATCCATTTATTTATCATATTTTGGATGATTGATCCATATCCACAGATTTCAACCACATATGTGTATATAATAAAACCACATTATGTAAAAATCCACAATTGAAACTATCCATGTCATTAGAGTATCAATGAATTTATCAAGAATTAGATGATTTGGATGAATGATCCACAAACACAAGATTCAACCATATGTGGATAGAAGTAAATGCAGGATTAAACAGACATCATGTAAAAATCCAAGTAAAACTGTCTATGTTATTACAAACGACCAAACAGAGTATAGATTTATTTATCAAGTATTAAATGATTTGGATGATTGATCCACAACCACAGGATTAAACCACGTATGGATAAATGTTAAATGTAGGATTCTACAAAGTTCTATACGGATGGATGAGTATGTGTGTGTGTGTTTCTGAATGGTATTTGAGAGTTGGCTCTCATCATCGTCTTCCATTCAGCGAGGACTCATTCGAATGTAATTGCTCTGAAAAGTACGCAACCATCAACTTCGAGCTGCCTTTGTGCTCGGTCCGGAAGCGCTTTTCAGACACTCTCGAACGTTGCTTACAAATGTTACCACTAGACAATTACACAAACAGAACAATAAAGTCATATTTCAATAACAGTTTTTTTAACGTTGTCAATCAACCTCCTTGTTATTTCTAAAGCATTTGAAGAAGAAGAAAGGGAAAAAGAGAACGTTTTACTCTCATAAAATGTTCGCGCAATTCACGAGATTCCTGCAACTCATTGCTTGTTTCTTAAACTGTTGCTATTTTATAAACAATTTTATAATTCCATTATTATTAAACAATCATTAGCGTAACAATTAATTTTCATAAACTGGTGTTTTGTACGCATTTAGTTGCTCGATTAGTCCGGTTTTAAATAATATTGACAGAACCGCACTATACGAGGTACTGCTGTATTTTGTTTTATAATGTATTTTGTTATATAATGATTAGAGAATGAAATAATGCCAACAACTTTTTATAATTATATTTATATAATATTGTCGTTAATAATCCTTAGAAATGATGAGAGAATGACACAAACGTTAGATTAGGAAAGTCGACCTTCAGACTCCAATTTATAATATTAATTGTAAAAGGGAAATGCTTTAGCCGACTTTTGGGGTTGGTTATACTTTTGTCCAAATGTGTACTTAAATTATTAATATCCTAATCGTCTTGGAAGTTCCGAAATTTTTATGATCCATGATAATCCCACCGTGAATATTGAACGGACAAAGTTTTATTATTTCAAACAAAACCTTTTATTATTGATTCCATCCAATAATAAACGGTGATGTGCATGCCGAAAGTGGTCCGCCTTTAATCTCTCCATTACCTAATAAAATTTTCCACCATAAATCTTCATTATCGTAAATATTTAAAAAAAAAATTCAACAACGTTAATTTATTTGTATTCATTTTATTATAACAGTTGCATTTTAATTACTTAATTCCAAATTCAATATCTATATGTATTAACTATTTAGTTTTTTTTTAATTGCACAATTTTTTTTTTAAACAAAATTTATTAAGATTTGTGCATAATATTTAGTATTTAGTTTAAAAGTTTCTCAATTTAATCATACCGGGTGTACTAATTACTAAATATAGATGACATATGACAGCTGTCAACTTCAATATTTCAAGAGTCCATATATAACTAATTGCAGTTGCTACAGTTGTTCTGTGCCAGTGGTTCTACCGTGGGACCACATAATAGAATAATTATTTTCAAGCTTTATATTTCCAAGTGGTTTCGTAGTGGAACCACAAGTTTTTTCAAAAACTAAACAATATAAATGAATTATATTACACATTTTTAACCTAATTTATCAAAAACAAATAAATAATCTGGGGCACAAAGGGTTGGTCTCTAATATTTTATGTAATAGCTTTAGATAATGGATCAAATGTGTTTGTAATAGTTTATAAAAAAAAATATGATTGTCTGTAAAATATTTACTGATATTTCAGTATCATTGATTTTTTTTATAGGAAATATATGAAGTAATTTGGTCGGAAAACAAGGCAATCCGGATTGGAAATTTTCGGCCGAGGTGGAGAAAGAACAGTTTTATCATCGTTTTTACATCATCATTGCCGTGTAATAACGTGCCTCGAAATGGAATTGCACTCGTCCTTTCTCCTTCCCACCCAGGACGATCTCGAATCTCCTCTCCGTCCGTCCCTATACACACACACAAATACATTTTGTTTTCAATGTGCGGACGTTATTCGTCGTGTAAACAGCGTTGCGTGCAGTCCA
>NW_017098334.1:28957-41118 GCF_001412225.1 Nicrophorus vespilloides | reverse complement strand
GGGATCGTCTGGAAATTTATGTGCCTGTCATGTAGGTGTAACTCCAATAAAAATCTGCATCATCATCAGAAACATCATGAGAAGCAAACGATGACTATATACATTCATTCGATGCGATGATAATGATGATGGTTGCAGCCCAATCGAGATCATTCGGACGTCTTCATCCTGCCTTATCCTTTTTCTCTCCCTTTCTGCTTTATCTGATTGTTTATCTCGCGGCCTTCAGCCTAACCTACAGCTCGGAACGCGCAAAAAGGGGGATGATTCTCCCCCAACCGGAAGCTCTTAAAGAATTAACCTTCGCTATCTGATTGCCATCACTGAACACCCGCTTTTTCGAGCCGTGCGACGGTTATTACAGCCGATAACATTAAATCACCGGATAAGTGATTTTTATCTCGAGTAATATTTGTCAGATTTGTCTCTCTTCTGGATAGACCACAGCTCTTGTATACAACCAAGCATAAACTGAAATACCTTGCATAGTGCGGCTTGGATTAGTCCGGTTTCACTATAGTCCGGAATATAAAAGGAACTACGCCACTGGTAAAACTGTACGTCAATGAAAATCACCTGAAGTGACAATTTATTATTTGTCTCTCTCCTGTATACATCGTATAGTGCGGCTTCGATAAGTCCGGATTCACTATAGTCCGGTTTGCAAATATCAAAATATATTTTTTTCTTTTTGTGCAATTTATTTATAACTTAATTAATACCTCAAACAGTCCGGAATATTAAAGCAAGTAGCACTATGAGAGTACATCTATTAAAACCACCTTTAGCGACAATATATGAATGGTCACTCTTCTGGATGGTCTTGTATCCATCTAACCAATACCTCGTATAGTGCGGCTTAGATAAGTCCGGATTCATTATAGTCCGGTTTTCAAATATCAAATTTTAAAAATAAATAGTACACAATTTTTTCGTGCAATTTATTTATAACTTAATTAATACCTCAAACAGTCCGGAATATTAAAGCAAGTAGCACTATGAGAGAACATCTATTAAAACCACCTGAAGCGACAATATATGAATTATCTCTTTTCCGGATGGTCTTGTACACATCCAACCAATACCTCGTATAGTGCGGCTTCGATTAGTAGGGATTCACTATAGTCTGATTTGTTAATTTCAAATTTCAAAAACATTGTAGACAAAATTATGTTGTTATATTTGTGCAATTCATTTCTATTTTATTTAATTCTTCAATTAATCCGGTTTCAAACAGTCCGAAATATTGGAGGAACAATCACTATGCGAGATAGAACTGTACATCAATGAAAACCACCTGAAACAACAATTTATGCAACAAATAATGATCCGATTATTGCTAATTAATGAATATTACTATGAACATCTGTTTGGTACAACAATGTATGAGGGCTTAATAATAATTTGCACAAACCAATTTCAATCCTTTTTTTTTTTCATGAAAAACAATCTGCTGAATGTTGCACGTTCATCTTCATCAAAGTATTCAATTTCATGCACATCAATAGTCTCAAAATCCAATTAATCAAACTTTTCATTATAAATCAACAACATTTTTCTATATTTCAATAGGTTTTTACCATACAACGTAAATAATTAATTACAAAATTTAATGAACAATTTCAAGCAAGATATTTTCGGATATATTTTTGGTTAATTTAGTATAGATTAGTGAAACATAGGTCAAAAATTAATTTAAGTACTTTATTCTCATTTTGATAATCATTAATTCACATTTTTTATAATAATTAATTAACTAATAAAGTCATTGTTTAAAATCAAGATTTTTTTAATAAATGGAAAATATATATATAAATTACTTTAAATATGAAAATTTGTATGTAAAAATGCAATAAATCAAACATTTATTAATAAAAGTTTGAAGTTGTGACATGTATAATAATTAGTATCTTGAAGTTATCAAGAGATTTGTGAAAGCTTAAGAATTTTAACAAATTAATTTAATCCGTAATAAAACTTAAGAAAAGTTTAAAAGAGATTACATTATAATTATAATAAGTATCTACAAGACTTCGAATTCTAAGTCATTCAAAGATAATTCCCTAAACTCTGAAAAGTGTAATAATTTTACCAAATTAAATAAAATTTACGATAAAATTAATTAAACGTTCAAAGAGATTTAAAAATAACAATTTTAATCAACTTTTATTCAAAGTGGCGCAAAAGTAATGTCATAATTTGAATTGGCTGCTATTTTTTGCAGATGGCGCCAAATGTCAATGTGCTTTGACATTTGAGCGATACACACCTGAAGAACGTGGATTTATTGTTACTGCTTATTTGACAAATTTTCAGTCAGTTGTTTAAACGCAACGTAAATTTCGTCGTCGTCGTTTTCCATGTGCTCGAACAATTAAGCGTTTGGATGAGCGCTTCGTGCAAACTGGGTTTTTTAAAATATCACGTTTACCACAACAAACCACGAAGCTTGCAAGTCTTGAAAGCTAACATTGAAGAAGAAATCGCCAATTTGGAGCCAGATGTTTTGCGAGCAACAATTGAAAATGTCGTAAAACGAGCGCAATTATACATCAACTCGGGAGGTGGCCATTTGAGCCATATAGTTTTTCCGAGTAATGTCACCAAGTTTACACTTTCAAATAAACTTTTGATGAAAACAGAGCTATTTTCTTTTCATTTATAACAAAATGGCAGCCAATTCAAATTATGACTTTATTTTTGCGCCACCTTATATAACAACTCAAAAATGATCATTTGGTGATCGTTTATGAAATTTTGTTAAAAATTTCCTGTAATTGTTACTATAAAATCTTTTAATTTGTAAAAGGCATAAAATGTACATGAAACTTAACTAAATAAAAAAAAATGTTTATTATCCAATTGGTTAAAATTTCATTCGTCATGAAACAATTTATAGAATTTCTTGCTCTTAGGTAAGTTAACTTTTATCTACTAAACTAACTAAATTCAAGAAATTGGGTATATGGGATTGTGTGAGCGAAAGGGTTGAAAGAGAGGGAACGGGGGGAAGTAAAAAAGTAGTTAATTTCACCCTTTTTCGTGAACGGTCGGACGGTGAGATGAGTTATTAGTCGGGAAGTTTTTGATGGGCAGGTACACCGGGATCGTGTCGAATTCAGAGATTAATGGCGTCGCCGGATTAAAAAGTTTCTTGTTTTTAAATGCGGCAGCTTTCGCGCCCGCCAGAATTAATTCAATTAATTTTTCATAGTTCCGAACTGTAAAAAAAAAATGTAATGAAAACGACAAAAAATATATATATATGTATATATACGCGTCGGGGAAAAAGCTCTCGGATCCATGATTAAGTGGGTTAGTGCATTATTAATTTTTCCCCGTTTCCTAATTAAAATTTTACGCGAAGAGTGTGAAAAAACAAATAAAAAAAGAGAGTGAAAATATTCAATTTCCTTTTCGAATTAAGATGTAGATAGTCATCAAATTTTATCATTACTTTATCCTCAAATAAGAGAGATTATGTAATGAAAAATACTACAAAAACGCAGCAACTCAATAGTTAGTTAACAAGAATATAACTTTTGATTAAGACAATTTTTTTGCAATGTGAAAGTTACTTTGTTTTACTTAAAATTACTTCTTGTAATTAAAATATTGTAGCAAAAAAAATAACATTAGAAAATGCTACATTTTACATGGAAAATTTAGTAATAAAATGTATGAATTTTACAAATTCCTTGAAAAAATTAAATACGAAAACAAATTATTTTTTCCTGTTTAATAATAACGTATTTTTTTTTTAAAGTGAGAAAATAATGAATTAAAATGGAAAAGATGTTCCATTTCTTCACCAAGTGATGTGCGTTTTAGGAGGTAGATAGAGAAAAGATTCAATTTGCGTTTAGATTTTGGGATAAGATGTAGCTGGTGTTTTTCTTTTTCATCCTTTTCCTCAAGGACGAATCTGTTCTTTTTTTCCGGTAAATAAGCCCGATGTTATCGGGAACTCTCGGATGGGATTGTTTCGGCAAATTGCGTAAAGATTTTGATGCCGTTTATCTGATTTAGTTAACAGTTATTGGAGGGGATTTCATTTCCAGGAAGGGAAATCCTGCCTGTTATCCTTCGTCTTCTTCACTTTGCAATTGCGCGCGCGCTGCTTTTCTCGCATAGAAGTGTCTGGAAAAACTATTACATTTCCACAACTTTTGTTAATTACAAAGTTCGTATTTCCAGTATTTATTATTAAATATGTTCAATTAACATTAACAAATTGTCATCAAAATTGTAATAGATTTAGTAAACAACAAACAGCATTGTTTCTGATTTTGACGCCGTTTATCTGATTTAGTTAACACTTTTCCATTTCCGCGAAGGAAAAACCTTGGATGTTATCTCTTTTTCATCAATTTGGGAAAGCGCGCGCTTTCCACTTGCGAGGAAAGGAAAAGGTAGTTTGGAAAATTGCGTTTCCACGGCGTGTGTTAATTACGAGGTTCGTACAGACACTTTAGTTGCCATAAGTTATCGGAGAGGTAGACATTAAGATATGCTTTTAAGGAAAACATTAGGTTGGAAAGTTAGCTATCACGCATTTCCGGGACTATTTCCGCTCGGTACGTAGTTAATTCCGGGTTTGGCGAAACCGAGACCGACGCATATAAATCTCGTATGCGCCAAGCAAGTTGGGGGGATACGATAAAGTTTACATTGTAACCTCTCATATGGGAAACATTAAGTGATAGTCAGTTCTCGTGCATGTGCTTGCTGCACCACCACCACCAAACCACCCCCCATCTCACTCATTCACTCACCCACCAACCATCTCTTTACATAACTCTTTCTCCCTCATACTCACACATGCTCCACTTCCTGCCTCTGCCCCGACGCCAACTTTGCTTTGCATAAAGCCCTTTTTGTAACGACGTGGTAATTTTAATAGATGACTACTTTGGCATAACTTTGACACTGCGGAAAATTACTTTACAACTTCCCTCTTTTCAGATACCACCCCTCCTCCTCTCTTCTCTCGCATTTTCCTCGCGTTATTTTCACTTTTATATAATCGATATAAGCCGCTTTTCCAAGGGTATAACAATATATATATTTTTCACACACACTTATGCTCGTATAAATCATGGCCCTCCTTTTATTTTTTTTCTTCTTTTTCTCTCACTCCACATCCTCCAAAAAAAAATGGAACTTTCTCATACAGAAAATGCCTTGGTAATATAGTTTTATGGCACCCTTAAAGAGTTTTTAAAAATATATATACGGTCCACCAAAAGATATTGGGTCAACTTCCAACAAAGAAAGTCACAAACTTAAAAAAAAATATTGTCAATAGAAGTTTTTTTAATCTTTTCTTCTATATTTTATAATAATTTTATTGTCTGATGATTAAAAATGTCATAGCAAATTCACTTAATCCTGTGGTTTCACCATGCGACCACATAAAATATAATTATGGAACTACATATTTCTTCAAAAACTAAATAAAAATAGAAAAAATTGATCATTCGTAAAGTATCAAAAAAGCGACAGATTTTATAAAACAAATCTGGGTCACGAAGGGTCAGTCACTTAAGTGAGCTAAATGAAAATAAATTCTAAAAAATTAGTACATAAATTTTAAAAACTAATCATTTTATTTCATCTATATAGTCAATAGCTGCTTGTTTTTATTTATTTCAAAGTCCTCAATTAGTCCGATTTCAAACAGTGCGGGTTATTGCACAATGAGGATTACTTATATTGACAATTAACCCATTAATTGGTTATGACGTATATATTCGTCACGGTTCTTGTATTGCGTAGCACTTATGACGAATATATTCGCATCATGTATTAATATATACAATATGCATCAAACCTCTTACGGGATTAATTGTAAATATTTTAATTTTATATTATATAAGAAATATATATATAGAAAATATAAGTTTAAAAAAAAGACGCAAAGAACGACGAAGATTTCGCTATTATAATTTATATGAAAATTGCGAAATGACTGGAAGCTAATTTGGCTTTTCCCCTGAGAACAATGGAAGATTATGCAGATGGCCCGCATGCAATTTAATGCAAATTCGGATTTATAAATTGCTTGCATAATAATATTTTTACGCGCAACTTCCGAGTGAAACTTTTAATCTGAATAACTAATCTGCCAGAAATTCAATTTTAATTGCGACCGCCGCCGCTCTTTCTCTCTTTTTCGCATTAAACGTGTAAAAAGGAAGAGCACGAAACAAGTGCATGGAGTGAAATTAAAAAAAATAATAATAATAAAAGGAGTAAACACGCAAACTGTTTTGGTTAAATGTAAAGTGATGAGTCGAGATGTCATAAAACTGAGTGTGGTCCTTTGATCCTAGTTCCTGCTGGCACCCACAGGAACATGCATAAACAAAACACGCAAACAAACATTCTTCAAAGCGAGTTTTTCGCGCAAAGCTTTAACTAAAAAATGGTGGAGATGAAGTTTTTTGCTGTTGTTGTTGTTAATTAGCCCTGACGTGTTGCAGTAATTGCGACGCCTAAGAAATATAAAGAACAAAAAAGGAATCGTAATGGAGGAATGAAAAGGAATAAAGAAAAGAAACAGAAAGTACGAGAATGAACAAAGTGTGTTGCCATGTTCAATGTCTATTTCCTCATAAAAGTTCGGCGTTTCCAATCAGCGAGCACTCGTATAAAACGGCTCATAAAATCTTCGTGTAACTACAGCACTGGAAAGCGAATAAAAGTGAAGGAACAGAACCGGAAGGACCGAAGGAATAAAAGAAGAGAACGAGAAAAAAAAGTACACGTCGAGTTTCATGTACATGTATATATATATAATGGAAACCGGAAACAAATCCGAGGAAGTGTATTCTCGACGTGTTCCGCCGGAGGTGTCATAAAAGACATAATTGAATTAGAAAACACAGTAAAACAAATGCGCGTTTAATTTGCAGTTAAAACTGGAAGGGTGTGGGGGTTAAGGGCTGAAAACGACGAATGTTTATTTTATTCGTTTCGAAGCTCTGCTGGAGTTTTAAACGATCGATCGGGGATGTCCTTTTTACACCCTTTTTTTTTCGTTCTCTCTGTGTTTACCAGATGTGGTGGATGCGCCGGGCAACCAATGCTAAAAACGACTTTCTGCTATTGCTGCCAGCAGTTACACTTCATTCACAGCTCAAATTTCTCAATGAACTATAGTTTCTCTGCATTCATTTCAACTGCCATTTACATTCATACTCCGAAAAGCATGGATTTTTATATTTTAACGAAATTAGTACTTTTATTTACACTTTTATTTCTTAGTATAATTTAGCTAATTCGCATTTCCTTATTACTTCAAAAAAGTAGTTTTTTTCGAATTTGTATAAAGATACGCAGATGCAGATGATTCATCGTTACGCAGGTGTAGCAACTGTTACGTCGTGACAATTCGAGACGAATCGTGCCGACACGAAAATTGTTTAAACGTTTAGAACCGCTGTGATTCATCGCAAAACAAACAAGTCGCGTTTTCAACCATATAAGGATTGTTTAGCGTTGACAGCTGATGCGTCGTGACGCATTTTAGACAGGGTGAGTTTTCGTAACCAAATAAGGCAATTTTTCAATAATCAGACAAACTTTTATAACTTACTTATCAAATAATTTTGTTACGTTAAAAAATTATGTAATATTAAAAACAGTAAAAAAATTGTGTAAATTCGAATTCTATGTTTATAAAGATTAAATAAAATATTATGCATAACATTAAGATTTATTATTTTTTCTTCTTCTCTCACTCTACATCCTCGTCTCGACACCAAAAAAATGGAACTTTCTCATACAGAAAATGCCTTGGTAATATAGTTTTATGGCACCCTTAAGGAGTTTATAAAAATATATATATGGTCCACCAAAAGATATTGGGTCAACTTCCAACAAAGAAAGTCAGAAACTTAAAAAAATATTGTTAACAGATGTTTTTTTTAAATTCTTTTTTCTATATTTTATAAAAATTTTATTGTATGATGATTAAAAATATGATAAAATATGTCATAGCAAATTGACTTAATCCTGTGGTTCCAGCATGGGACCACATAAAGAATAATTATTTCTAAGCTTTTAGTTCCGCAGTGGAACCACATATTTTTTCAAAAACTAAACAAAAATAGAAAAATTTGATCATTCGTAAAGTATCGACAGTTTTACTACATATTTTTTTATACATAATCAGTCAAGGCTGTCCTCAATTAGTCCGGTTTCAAACCGGAGATTTATTGTTAAAACCGATTACCGCATTACGCGGATTACTTATATTGGCAATTAATTGGTTATGCCGTATATATTCGTCATGCTGTCTTCTATTGCATAGCACTTATGACGAATATATTCGCTCATGTATCAATATATACACTATGCATCAAACCCTGTAATTGTAAACATATTAATGTTATATTATATAAGAAATATACACAATTCGACACGATTTATGCCCATACGAAAATTGTTTAAACGTTTTAGAACCGCTGTGATTCATCGCGAAACAAACAAGACACGTTTCCGTAACCATATAAGGAAGGGTTTCATTAAAAATTATGTAATATTAAAAGCAGTAAAAAATTATTAAAATATTATTCATAACATTAAGATTTATTATTTTAAATTATTCCAATTTTGTTTAGTTTATCTAATCACATGGATATTGCACTATTTTTTTTGTATTTGTTTAAGATTTGTATATATTTTGTAATATTATTTTTGTAAATGATTTCATACATGAATTATTATTATTGTTATAAAGATTTAAAAATGAATTATGTTTGAAAACCGAAATTATACGATAATAATAATTTGGTAATTAAAAAAATGTAATTTATGAAACTGTTGTGAAAATTAATTTGTATGAATTAATTGAAGTAAAATAAATTTGATACGTTTCACATTTTTCAGAACGTCATTTTTTTTTGTATAATTTTTTTTGTTACAATTTATATTTTATTGTGTCTCTGGCGGAAAGACTTAGGTCAATAGCCCTTTGGTTACAATTGGTGACTAATAAAGATTTTTTATTTTGTTATTACAAATTTGAAAAAAAAACTATACACGACGAATGCAAAAGAATGCAGCAAAGAAATACCGCAGTATTTCTTGTATAGTGGAACCTCGCATAACAAGTTTAATCCGTTCCAAAATTTCCGGATTTTTACTCGTATAGTCAAATACTCGTATAGAGAAACATATTAAAAAATAAACAAGTTTTAAAAATCATGTAGCGGAATTCGGGACTTCTCTTCTCATCGTCACTCGTTATGCGAAACGTCGCTCGTTAAGCGAGTCATTTTTATTATAATTCATTATGCTCGTTAAGCGAGATTCCGCTGTATTTAGTACGCTTGCTCAATTTATGCCGATTCACATTAACGTCGCCCTGTGATTACCCGATTTTCGAATGCTGATTGAGAATATACCACAACTAGACCTATAACTCACTATAAATATGAGCTTTTGTAGCGACGTAAACCGAGGGCCCCCATGTAATAAGGTTTCGATTTCCGAAAACATCTATTTTCTAATAGCATTTAGAAACAACTTAACTTGTCAAACAATATCGAACTTATAATAAATTAAGGACTTTCAACAAAATATAATTTGATCCTTAATCCTTATGAACCATTTTTCAAAGCAAATGGTAATTTAATACTACTTCAGAACCACTCACGTTATTGGGGTATACATTTTGTATCATAATAGCGTTTAAATATATTGACATTCCAAGTGCATTGTACTGTACTACACAATACTCTTTTTATTATCTGAACGTATATATATATTTATAGCAGAGATCCATCACGAAAATGAAACCGAAATTGATTTTTCCGAACACACTTTCGAAGGGGGACAACAACAACGACCAAATAAAAAAACACTTTAACAGAAAAAATATAAAAATTCGAAACCCCCGAAATGTGGATTCGAAACGTTTAAATCGAGCCGACACCCTGCAAGGACGTCCATCGGAACAATAAAAATTATATTCGGGGGTGGCGCGACGTCCATTAACGAATCATTGGCGCGGGCAGGACGAGTTTCCAATCCAATCTATAATTAATGAAACCCAGTTTTATTTTTTGTTCTTTTTGTTTTATTATTTTCCGTTTTGCTGCTGCTGCTGCGGTATTGTTTTTTTTTATTGTTTTCATTATTTTTTTTGTTCACTCGTTCTGTCGCAACGCCCGTCCTTTCTCTAAATCAATTTCAATTTTCAGTGTTTTGTGCAGACCGAATGCATCAGGAACGGCGGAAAATTCAAAATCGATTTCTTTAGAAAATAAAAACCTTTCAAAGAATTTGATAACCGAAGAGAGAGAGAGAGAAATCTTTATACATTCATAAATGTATAGATTTGTATTTAATCTGTATGCAATGCTTTTCTGCTAAAGTTATTAAATTAAATAATAAAATAAACTGAACAACATAAAAGAAAGTATAATTATTTTTGTATTAGCTAAAGTAAAATATATAAACAAAAATCAAAGAAAATTAAGTATATAAAGTGTTAAAAATTATGGTTTTTATTTCAATTAAATTCAGCTTATAGTGCGGTTGCGCGCCACTATTTGAAACCGGACTAATTGAGGACTTTTAATCCACATATAATTATAAAACATCAAAAAAAAGACTCGACTGTAGAAAAATGCAACAAAAAAGATAATATATGCATGTATTCAATTAAAATTTAATTTGTTTTGAAATTTTCAAACCGGACTATAGTCAATCCGTACTGATTGAAGCAGCACTATGCGAGTTATTTCTGTATATTGATTAAAATCCTATTTTTTTATTTACAAAATGTTATGAGAATTAACAAATAATCTAAACTATATAAATTAAATTTAAAATTTGGGTAAAAGGATCAAAATAAATGTAACTTACTGCTGTTACAATAATAATATACAAATGCTTAATTTGATTAGTTCAAGTACATTCGAAAGGTTTTAATGGAAAATATAATAAAAGTAGATGAAAAACTTGAGGATGTGGAAAAAAAACATGGATTTAGTCGATTATTTGCGATTTGTTAAAGAAATGCAGCATAGAAGTAGAATGTCACTATTCAAATTATAAAGAGACCTAAATACTTGTTGGTACTTTAGTGTAATCTTTATATTATATACAATATGATTTGTTTTGCAATTGGAAACAATAAGTGAGTATAAACCTACATTCAAGTAATACTTGTCACTTTTGTATAGGTTACTTTTTTAGGTTATAATCCAAAGATCCAAAGAAAAAAAATATATTTTGCATTTTAATTACCTTTAAATAACAAAGGATTAAATCTGTTGAAAATAAATATTTGAAAAGTTTCGTTAAAAAGAGTTTGTCGCTTTCGCATCGTGCGATTAGGATTAAAAGATATTAAGTTCTCGGGGATCTCGTCTAACGTTTGATGTAATCCTAAAGAAGGTTGTGGATTAGAGGGGTAGGTCAGGGATGGGCGGACGCAAAGGAAGGGTAATCTGAGGAGTGAGTTGCTTGAGAAAGGGGATATTCTTCGAGATGTCGAATGTCAAAGAAGCAAATTGGCCAAAAAGGCGACGGGAGATGATGTGTGTATTTTTACTTCCCATTTTTCAGCAACAACAAAAAAATAAGATATATAAATGCGAAGGAGGTGGTGAATGTCCTTGTTCAGGTCACATACGCACGCGGCGCGAAGAAATGTAAATGTGACAAATATTCCGACGTCGAAGAAAATCGTGACAAGACTATTTTTTTTTCTTCATATGCCACATGGATGCCAATGCAGCGGGAATGAAAAGATTTTCCGCCGAAAAGCGGGACAGGAATTTCTTTACCGTCGCCGCAATATTTTACCCATTCACATATAAAAATACACCTGCGTATGTGTGTGTGTGGATATTTCATTTCCTTCGTTCGTGCAACAACAAGAGTAAATAAATATTTCCGTTTGTGAAGGATCGTCGCAACCCTTCACGCACTGGGACAAACAGCAAAAAGGAAATCATTAATAATGCCTCCGGTGGATGCATTACATTTTTAATACCCTTTGCAAAATTAAAAAGGACTCTTTCAAAAAAACAACAAAAAAAAACGGTTCATGAAGAACAAAGGGCACGATGAAAGACAACGAAAATTATACAGTGTTTTTTTTTATAAATATTTATTTTACTGAGGTGTCCCAGTTTTTTTTT
>NW_017098334.1:0-28950 GCF_001412225.1 Nicrophorus vespilloides | reverse complement strand
AAAAAATATATTTATAGGAGAGTGGAACGTGGAAGGATGCGAATGTCGAGGGTGGAAGGGCACCACCAAGAAACTGGGAAAAAAAATGTATAGGGACAAAGGCCATTATTCCATCGATAACATCCCTTGCACATTAAACGCTCCCTTCGCAATATTTTTTTTTCTTCATTCCTTCTCGATTTCCATATTCGTATTATGTAATAATAATAATAATAATGCGAGTGCGGGGTGAGGCGATGTGGCAATATTTCCCTTCCGCAAAGGGAGACGCACTTAAATGGACCAAAGTTCGGCGGTGTGGGGACCTTTGCTTAGGTTTTATTGCGCCAATAAGGGAAGAAAAGCCATCGAGAAATTTGCGGCGCGAGACCCTCATAAATTTGGCCGGAAAAAACACAATAAAAATACATAATGGACACACAGTTTCAGATTTAGCATTCAACAATAAATACGCTGAAAAAAGAGCGTGTTCGTTGTATGCATAAACAATTTGGTTATATAACTTATACATTCTGGCTTCATAAATTTAACGTGCCATTGAAATAATTCATTTAATTCTTAAAGAAATTTGTTTAATGTGATTTCGATTTACGAATTTTTGCATTACCAACATTTCATCCTTTATATATTTACTAATTCTTTATCCAGATAATAGATGTGGGTGTTTCTGCTTAATCCTGAAGAAACAACATTTGTTAAATGAGATTTAGAATTACGAATTTCCGCATTACGAACATTTCAAGCTTTCCAAATAAGTTATAAACATTTATATGCTTTTAGGTATCAATGCTTTGATGGAAATCCGTTTTCAACTTTACAAAATAATAAATGAAACGTCTAAAATCTGAATTTTAGAATGATCATATTTACTAATTCGATATGCAGATAATAAATGTTAGATTGAACAGAAATCCTGAAGGAAAACATTTGTTAAATGAGATTTCGAATTACGAATTTCCACAATACGAACATTTCAAGCTTTCCCAAATAAGTTATAAACATTTAAATGCATTTAGGTATCAATGCTTTGATGGAAAATACGTTTTTAACTTTACAAAATAATAAATGAAACGTCTAAAATTTGAATTTTAGAATGATCTTATTTACTAATTTGATATGCAGATAATAGATGTGGGAGTTTCTGCTTAATCCTGAAGAAAAGCATTTGTTATATGAGATTTCAAATTACGAATTTCCGTATTACGAACATTTCAAGCTTTCCCAAATAAGTTATAAACATTTATATGCTATTAGGTATCAATGCTTTGATGAAAATCCGTTTTCAACTTTACAAAATAATAAATGAAACGTCTAAAATCTGAATTTTAGAATGATCTTATTTACTAATTCGATATGCAGATAATAGATGTGGGTGTTTCTGCTTAATCCTGAAGGAAAACATTTGTTAAATGAGATTTCGATTTACGAATTTCCGCAACACAAACATATCAAGCTTTCAAAAATTTCCAAATAAGTTATGAACTTTTTTATGCTTTTGTGGAAATTATAGATAGATTCAATAATAAGAATTAATAATAATTGGGTCATTTTGACCCATACGTAGTACTTTTGTTTCATTTATATTTCCGTAGTAGTTACTGGTTAATATAGTTAAAAAAATGTCCTACAAATATTTAATTTAAAAAGCAGTGGAAGAAAAGAAACGTATTTATAGCCCTTTGTGTAAGAAAACTTGTGCGAAAAGTTATTAGTTTTTTATGCTCATTGCAAATAATAGTAAAAAAGTATACAACATCTGCGAATTATACTTTAATAAACTTACATCAAGGGAATTACACAGATTTTTTTATGAATGCAACGAAAAGGATGAATGGAATAAATTCAAGGAAAGAAAAACCCATATAAAGTTTGTTCAGTAAAGTCAACATACACTATGCAAAAACTGTTTAATTTTTTACGATTCCAATTTAAGTGTCACTCATATTTATAAATAAATAATAATTCCGTAAATTGATTGATGTTAATGGAACAATTATTATGTAATTTATTTGCTAGTAAATATTGAATGAATTTATAGGTCATTGTCTATTGTAGTTAAATATTTAGTACTAACAATTAATTGGAATTACCAATCAATTCCACATTATTACATATTAATAGTAATAATTAAATTGATGCAGAAAGCACTCAACGTAACTATTGTCCAACACTTATATAAATTAAAATATGTACATAAATATAAATATAATACAAATATTATATATAAACATTGAAGTTAACACGTATCTGCTACTATCCGGTCAATTTGACCTATTCACTTTTTAAAATTTAAATTTCGCAGTAAAGTTTTTCTTTCGTTACTGCGTTTTCACATTACATAAATGTCAATCTGTTGGAAACCACGCAATAGCGTGCAAGTTGTTAAATTATTAAGATATTTCGATCCATCTCGGTCAATTAGACCGTAAGTAGTAAGTACATTATGCTTTTATTTAAAATTATTGTTATGTACTCCCTCTGTCCGAAAATATTGTATGCATTTGAAAGAAAATCTTAGATTATCTAGTGTTTCGAAAGCAACTATCAATACTCATTATATTGGTATTATTTACATTGATAGCTAAATTACATAACATATTTTAAAGTCGTTGCTTTTTAGTTAAGTTGAAATATGAAGACCAAAAATTAGTTTTTTTTTTTGAGAACAATATAATAGTCACCGCTGTAATTTCAAAATGGGAAATTTTAACCGAAATAACGTGAATTTATGAATTTTGACTACGGAACATCGTCATGGTATCATCTAGCAACAGCTATTACAGTATATGAAGAACAAAGAAAAATTTGAACACAGTTCTACTGATGGTTGAAATATTCAATTTAAATCACAATCACCACCGATTTAAACGATCTCAATTTGGGTTCAATCACTACAACATAAACCTTCGCCAAAGACAATTGATGAATCGATTGAATGTGCTCAAGATGCATTTAATAAATTAGACAGAAATAATCTTTAAAACGTTTTTATAACATTACAAACGTGTATGAAATCAATTATGTTAACAAGAGGGTGAAATTACAATAAAATTACTCATATAAATAAGGTAAAACTTCGTCGTAAGGGTCGACTTACTGAAAAATATATAAGTTCAGAAAAAGCGTTCATCAAAACTAAATCTCACTTTACCATTAGGATTACCCTAAAATTATTTGTATTTAGTTATATTGTGATAATAAATTGAATCTAATAATGGTCTATAAATTCCTAGTAGCGAATAATAAAGGGGTCAATTTGACCTAATTGCAATGTGAGCAGTTATGGATTTTAATAATCAATAAAATGATGTTAAGTAAAGATTTGATTGCTATTATTTAAATAATTGAAGAAAAAATATATTTCAAATAAAATAATAGAGAGATTTGTAAAGAAAAAGTTGGACGCAATTATTTGTCGATGTGGATTATTTTAATACATAAATGTATGATATAATTACATACAAATAAATATAATAATTATACGTTTTTGCCTATAATTATGTATGTAATTGTATAATTATTTCAACAAATAGATTTATTATACAATAAATGTAAAATAATAATTAATTGGAAACGGGAAAATTAATTAATAATTCATCAATAGAAGTCGTGTGTTTTATGCAAATTTAACGCTGATAATATAAAAATTATTAATAAATTTATGGAATCAATTAAGAATGATGATGTATTCAAATCACGAAGATGATTTGTGCGGATGAGACAAAAAGAAAATAAGAAAGAAAATCTAAGAAGTGCGTTCAAGCAAAACTGTATAAACGGAAAGGAAGTAAATAAGACGTTCGTCGATAAATAAGGAATAGAAACAGTTTACTATTTGGTTGGAAAAGATTTATGACACTCCTTGGAAACAGGAAGAAGCTAGAGGAAATCGCCAAGATCTATTGTCGTGTTTCTCAGTTTGCAGTCTGCCAATTCGTTCTGGGTCCGAGGGAAGACAATACGATAAAGTGCAAGAGACGTTCGACGGGCAGCAGAGAGACAGAGGAGGTCAACGAAAGAAATAAACGCCGCGCCGCACACGAACAAACTTTCCACACAAACTTTTACGGTTGAATGATCTTCTATTATTCATTTTCTTTTTCATAATTCATATTAATATTTTCTATTGATTTCGTTCATTTTAGCTTTCACCGTTTATGGTTAATATATTTTCTTTAATATATTGCATTTTGTCTGAAACATTTAAGTTAAGAAAAAAACAAGGGATGAAGTGAAGACTTAAAGAAACATGAATTTTAGGATTACAACAAAAAAATATTATTTTTATAAAAATGTAAACTAAAAAAGGCAAGCTATGATGTGAAGACTTACAGAAGTAAAAAATATGAAAAATTTAATTCAATAAAAGTAAAATTAAGAAAAATTCAAGGTATGATGAGAAGCCCTGAGAAAACTTGCATTTATGCAAAAAAATAACAGTAAAAACATAAAAAACATTAAAATTATCAACTTCACAAAAAAGGAAAACTGAAAGGAAGAAAATGTGAAAATTCAATGAGTTTCATAGAAAATTAGCATTTTTACTATCAGCAAAAATAAAGTTAAAAAAATTTCAATCAATCAAAAAGAAACCTGAAATTAAGAAACAACCAGGGAATGGGGTAAAAAAAAGGAAAATTGAATTAAACTCGAAAAAACATAAATTTCACAGAAAATTTCTCGAAAAGTAAAAAAAAACTTAAAGAAAATGGAAAATTATCTAAATTATCTTTGCGAAAAGGAAAAACTTAAATGAAGAAAAAGCCAAGAAATTATGTGTAAACTCAAAGAAACATTAATTTTATGGAAAATTATCGTCTTTACAAAAAAGAAAACTGTAAGGTATAATATGAAAATTCAATGAATCATGAATTTCATGAAAATTTATCATTTTTGCGAAAAGGAAAAACTTAAGTTAAGAAAATGTTAAGCAAATACTGAAATTAAGGAAAAGTCAAAGTGTAAACACTCAAAGAAACATGAATTTTGTGGAAACTTATCATCTTTGCAAAAATGAAAAACTGAAATAAAAAAAATAGTCTAGGATTTGATGTGAAAACTAAAAACATGAATTTTATGAAATACTATTATCTTACGAATAAGAAAACTAAAAAAAATATGGAAAATTACCATCTGTGCAAAATGGAAAAATAAAGAAATCAAAGTATGATGTGTAAACCAAAAAAAATATATATTTTATGGAAAACAACGTTAATTTAATTGAAGTTATTTTAATTTACTAGTATATGGAAGAAAAAAATGATGTAATTTATTATAGATATAAACTGTCGAGTTTGAGTGAAAATTCAGTATGCTATAAATAACGTTTACTTGTATTACTTATCATTACTGTTTTATTAAAGGCTATAAATATGATTTTTTTGCAGGACGAATATTTGGAACTAATTGCGTAACAAACAAAAGGTCTAAGTGGAAAAGATACTAAAAGTACGTGTGTATAACGTTGAATATTAGTATTTCGCTGAACAAAATACGACCCGACCATCGCATATACACACACATATTTTTTTTTGTAGCATCCCCGCATATAAGCAGCAATATTTACTCCACTTGCTGTATGTATATGTATATAGGTATGGATAAAAAATAAAAATGATATTTTACGGCGCCGTTCGGAGCTTCCACCATTAGCAGACGACCATATAATATAACATGGCCGTATTCGGCAAAACGTTATTAACAAACATTAAACTTGTAAAATATGCACGAAAACGCAGTGCGCTTTACATACGAATTACACGAATTAACGGATCCGTTAATTAATTCATTAATAGCGCATGTACACATTTACCTTCTCGTGCAATAACTTAAGATACTCCTCTTTTTAATGCCGTTTCTTCCGCGGAAAACTTTTTTTAAGAGAGTTGCATATAAGACGAGTTAGTTTTCTGTTTTAATTACAACTAATGTATCTTTGGAAAGTTTTCCGCTGATTAAGTTCAGCGTTAAATTATATTTATTTATATGATAGCTGCAAAACGTATATAATTATGTACGCTACAAAATGACTAAAAAATTAATGATGTTATATATACTTATCTTGGGATTCACTTCATATTTTAACGCGAATTATAGCGAAACGGATGTAACCAAAGCAATAATTGAGTACATGTTGCATTCCCCAGATATGCAACTTTCATGTACATCTTATAGAAAATTATCATCTTTGTTAAAAGGAAAAAAGTAAAGTTAACAAAATATCAAGGTATGATGTAGANNAAAAGATAAAATTGGAATTAAGAAAGTCATGGTGTGATGTGAAAACTCAAAAAAAATCATTAATTTTATGGATAACTATCATAATTACAAAAAGGAATAAAATTGTAAGGTATAATATGAAAATTCAACAAATAATTATTATTTTTTTTATCCAACTTTCATGTACATCTTTTATATTATCTATTATATTTTTTGATAAAATCACTAACATGTGAAGACACTGCTTTCTCAAACGTTATTTTTCATATTTAAACAGGAATTACAGAGAAATGGATAAAACCATATGAATACTCGCTACATTCCCCAAGCATCCCTTCCCCAGCATTACAGACTTCATAAATACACTCCAAGGAAAACTAGCTCTCAGAATCCAAATACACAATCATCACACACTTTCTCTATTCAAACTTCATCCCAGTAACTGTCTCAGGTTAAAACCAAAAACAACAATCCCATTCCCTCCAGCTAAGCTGGTGCAGAATCTCGAATCTGATGTTCCCATTTTCAATGATCTTATTCAAAACATTAGCCCATTCTCTCTGTGAGATTCCAATTTCTTTCTTACTTCTATTCCTTAATGTGTTAATATGTATTTATCTGTCTTTAAATGTGTAAAATTTTTAACTGGTGTCTCTAAAATGTGTAAATTGGTGTTCTCTAAAATGTGTAATCTTAAAGTTCTCTAAATGTGTACATGTTTAAATGTGTTTCTCTAAAATGTCTATTCATGTTCAAAATCTCTTCCTGATTTCAAGAATGTTCTGTCTTACTCTACAAATATGTGCTTCTTATCCCTATAATGTAGGATTTTTTTTATATATCAAATCTCTAACCCTTAAACTGCACGCTGAAAGAGCTTAGGCTTAAGCAGTATGAATACTTATGTAAAACTCAAATATGTAATATAAATAATATAATATAAATAAAAGCATTTGAAAACAAAACCCCAAGCATCCATTAATAAAATGTGAAAACACATCTTTTGGGTCCATTCAATCATTATAGTTTTGAAGTTATTACTAAAATTTTCGAGCCTTAATTTTTTCATGACTCGAATTTTTGAACTCGAATTACAGCCAAATGGTTAAAACCACAATAACATAAGTAACATTCTTGAAATATTCAACTTTCATATGAATCATTTGGATCAATCCTATCCATTATAGTTTCATTACAACTAATTCTCTATATTCACTATAATTTCATTAGAAATAAAGATGCATATATCTTTTTTACAATTCTATTACAGTTTCTGAGAAAATCAATAAAATTGTGAAAACATTGATCTGTTAAACATTATTTTTTTCATATTTTCAACTTTGAACACGAATTACAGCAAAACAGATAAAACCACAGTAATTTATGAATATTTGCTACATTGCGAATGCAACAAAAGCAATAAATGAATTCCCCAAATATCCAACATTCACTAAAATGTTTTCAGGCGTTGATTTTTTTAACTCGAATTACAGCCAAATATAAAACCACAATAACATTTAAATATAAACAACATTCTTGAAATATCCAACTTTCATATGATTCTTTTGGATCAATCCTATCTTTTATAGTTTCAATACAATTAATTTATCGTAAATGTAAAATTAAAAGTTACTATCACGATGACCTCCTAATTATATAGTGAATTACGTTCGGAGCAAAGCATTGAATTTTAATTGGTACTTAAATTGAAGGGGAAATAATAGAAAAGAGGCAAGAAACAGAAAGAATTTCACGACTTTGTTAATCCATCATCATAAAAAAAAACGCTAATTGGAAATAAAACAAGCCAAATATTCGTTTCTTTCCGCCAACATCGTTAATTTTTATTCCCATTTTATGTTTGTTATTTATATAGACATCAGTAGCGGCTCGTCCATAAGGGTTGCAACCCTTCCAGTATAAAATGAAAATTTTCAAATAATTAATTTAATAATCTTTATAGAATGAACGAAAGACAATAATCATATTAGATATTTCCGATTCATTATTTTTTTTACTTTTATTGATACAAATTCTAACGAGCCGCC
The DNA here is from genome assembly GCF_001412225.1 of Nicrophorus vespilloides. Taxonomy (NCBI): domain Eukaryota; kingdom Metazoa; phylum Arthropoda; class Insecta; order Coleoptera; family Silphidae; genus Nicrophorus; species Nicrophorus vespilloides. The sequence continues at coordinate 20,683 of NW_017098334.1, read as the reverse complement.
TGTGATATAAATTCACATATTTTTTTTATGAACGTATACGTGCGTCGTTATAAATACAAAGGGGTTAAATTGTACGGCCAATTATGAGGGAAAAGGGAAGGAAAAAAATGTATATAAATATAATAAAGCACGGAACAAACCGCCCACCCGCATATTTTGTTTTATTATTTTGCGTTTGCTTTTACATATATACATTTTTTTTATTTGTGTCGTTCCTATGTGTATTTTATTCGTCTAGTGCACGTACGGAATATAAAGCGAAATAAATACAGAGCTCCCATTAAGTTATGACCCATTACAATTTCAAATGGACGTTTAATCCGTGAATAAAATCGCGTTTCTGCAATGGGTGTGTGTACATATATATATATGTAGGCTATTTATTTTTCATCGCAAGAAGAAATTGGGTCTGTATGTAATAATGGAAAATTCGCAGGAATTCTTTGATCCTACCTTTTTTTTATCTCCCTGACATTTTGAAATATTCAAGATCATTACGGTCCGCGTGCCTCAGAATGGATGGTCGGCAATTACCGACCGCTTCTCAAATACTCGTTTATTCATTAACGCTATTTATGTGATGCTAGAAGCTTGGATAAATCGACGAAATTCCAAATCTGATCAATAACTAATTTTCGTATTAGTCGGACTCTAATGCTGTAATGAAATGCTACTTCGATCCTCGATCAAAACGTTAGGAATGATATCAATTAAAGATCTCTTAAAGTTATGTATTATTAATCAAAATCAAACAATGTTCATTATATAACTATTAAATAAAAATCAAACAATCAAAATCGAAATTAATATTAACTATTAAATAAAGAAATACATTTACAATTGGGGTACTTCTTGTTTTTTTAAATTTATTTTTAAGTGCAACATATGTTTCTGCTATATAATTGTTTGCCCTATATTAAGTATCTGTTTGGGAATATTTCATTAATTGCTACAGTTTAGAAGACAAGAATTAATTTATAGAAAAAAATATTAATTTATTTTAATTAATCAGAATTTTAAAATTCTGTTTACGCTATGTAACCATACCAAATTTCAACGAAATCACTCGACGTTTTTTAAAGATACATATAAAATTTGAGGAAAAAAGTTACAATTTATTTCTGCTCAATTATTTTTTTATTTTTTTTAACCAAGCAAGATTTTAAAATTCTGTTTACTCTATTTAATTACTTGACCTATAGCAAGTAACCATACCAAATTTCAACGAAATCACTCGACGTTTTTTTAAGATACAAATATAATTTGAGGAAAAAAGTATCAATTCATTTCGGTTCATTTTTTTTTTTCAATTTTTAACCAATCACAATTTTTAAATTCTGTTTACGATATTTTCTTACTTGACCTATACTAAGTAACTATACCAAATTTCAAAGAAATCACTCGTCTTTTTAAAAGATACAAATAAATTTGAAAAGAAAAATATTAATTTATTTAGTCTAATTTTTTTTTAACCAATGAGGATTTTAAAATTTTGTTTACGCTATTTTATTACTTGATCTATAGCAATTAACCATACCAAATTTCATCGAAATCACTGATCTTTTTAAAAGATACAAATACATTTGAGGAGAAAAGTATCAATTTATTTCTTCTCAATTTTTTTTTTAATATTTTTAACCAATCACGATTTTCAAATTCTGTTTACGCTATTTTATTACTTGACCTATAACAAGTAACCATACCAAATTTCAATGAAATCACTCGTCTTTTTAAAAGATACAAATAAATTTGCGAAGAAAAATATCAATTTATTTCAGCGCAAATAAAAAAAATGTTTTTTTTTAACCAAGCAAGATTTTAAAGTTATGTTTTCAGCAATATTAATTGATTGATTTATTCTAGTTTAGAAGATACGAATTATTTTGTAGAGAAAAATTATGAAAATAGAAATATTGAAAATTTCAATTATTAAATCCGAAAGTCTTTGAAAAAATAGAAAAAGTATTTATTGAAAGTGCTGACGCAAAAATTTAATAAGTAAATTTAAAAAAAAAAAACGAAGTAATTAGTAATTTTTAAAATATTTCTATCTTTCATTCTGACAACAAACCTTTTTGTAGTAATTATACCAATATATGCCAAGAAAAATTTTTGTGACTAAAAAATGCAAGATCGTAAAAGCTTTTGGTATAACTCAAAATATATATAGTGTAGATGTATGGATATTCGATGGAAATATAGATGATGCATCACGTCTACAATATCAGCCAATATTAGTCTCTGCTAACTTTCGAATAGAGGGAAAAAAGCCAATGTATATACTTAAACAGTGGAGCAGAGATGGACGAGGAGCAATATAAAAGAGAAGACGGAGGGGTTCGTGGATACCAATCCAAAATAAGAGAAAAAAGAACCGCATACTTTTATCCCGGCTTTCCCGAAACTAATAATTCAGTTAGTCTAAAATATTAGCAATGCAGTCCCGAGTGCGGATCCAGTGAGTGAGTGTGCGTATTGATCGGAGGATTTTATCCGGCACATCCGAGAGAAGAGATGCTAGAACTCCAGGCTTATCTCTGCGAGATAGAAGAGTAGGAAAAAAAAAAGGGAGAAGAAGCGAGGAAGTATAAGGGAATGGAAATGGCACAGACAAAGAGGGATGAAGTGAGGAGACGAGAGGAAGAGAGAAAAAGGATTTACTGCATCGCCACTTCTGAGATTCTTTATTTGACAACAGTCACTTGTTTACTCTAACTGATTGTGTTTTCCATTTAATTAATGCCGTCTGCGCAATTGCGTTTACCTCCAACAATGAAATCAAAACCAGGGAGAGAAGTATATGCCTTCATCAACTTCGTAGAACCATCTGCATTTTTCTTTATACTATCTGTTTTTTTTTCACTTCTTTTCTTTACCGTCTCTTCGAGCACGCACACAGGAATCAGTTTTGACAGGCTCGAGCATTTGGTATCCGTAAGGATAACAGGTCCCGCGGGAGGTGTTTCGAACGAAATTTCCGGCCAAGGATGCAAAAACTTTTTTTTTCCGCCGCAAAGTTCACACGCATACGAAGCGATGAAATGAACAGGACATACGTACAACATCCAAACGGTTATGTGATTTTTTTTTTCTCTCTTTTCTACAAGAAACGAAAAATCAAGTTTTCGAGCAAATTCTATTTGCCTGCACGTGACATAGCAAAATGTAGTTGTATTATCCAAATCCATATTCACGATTTGTATTTTCAAGAAATAAATTCGAGATTTATGAATGAAATTTACACAATACAAATAATTTGCTCCAATTAATGAATTGATCCAATTATGAACATCAAGAATACTTCATACAAATTTAGGAAATCAAGTAGTCAAATTAATTTTCCATAACTCGCGTGGAGACGACAGTGGATACATAACATGAGGAAATGTGTAAGTTTTTTTTTGCACTTTTCTAAATTAAATATGTTTTACCTCAATCTAATCAAATATATTTACATAAATAAATTACTAACGTTTTATTTATCTGAGTTTCTCAGACGCCACGCGAGTAGCGAAGGTTAATGGAATTTACTAATTTTACAGAATTTAGCGAATAAACTGAAAGTTCATTCATTTAATTTAATTGGAATTTTTACAAAATATCTGTTAAAATGTTTAATAAATATTTACTATTTTTATCTATAAATTTGAAACGTGCATACTAAATTTTCTTATAATATACTGTATTTTTAATTAAAAAGTGATATTTAAATAAATTTAGAAGTGTTGAAGAAAATGAGTGATGAAAAATTTTCTAATAATCATGTAAAAATATATCTTTTATGCTTTTATAATTTGGTTTGCATTATTCAATAATTCGTATGTTACTTTTGTATTAGTTTGGCTAATTTAGATTTCTAAACTTTGTAATTTAGTGTAAGAATTTGTACTAAATTAACCAAAAGTTTTGTCTAGTTTGTATAGTATCTAGTTAATTTATAGACTAACTAAGCTTACAGACATCGGTTTTAATATAGGTATTGTAAAATAATAAGTTTTACCTAATCAAATATATATTTACATAACATTTTATTTAACTGAGTTTCTCAGATGCCACGCGAGTAGCGAAGGTTAATGGAATTTACTAATTTTACAGATTTAAGCAGTTAAACTGAAAGTTCATTCATTTAATTGGAATTTTTACAAAATATCTGTTAAAAGTGTTTACTAAATAATTACTATTTTTATCTATAAATTTGAAACGTGCAAACTAAATTTTCTTATAATCTATTGTATTTTTAATTAAAAAAGAGATATTTAAAAAAATTTACAAGTGTTGAAGAAAATGAGTGATGAAAAATTTTCTAATAATCATTTAAAAATATATCTTTTATGCTTTTATAATTTAATAAATAAAATAAATATTTATAATTTTATGAAAGAAAAAACACTGCTAAATAATTTGGTTTGCATTACTCAATAATGCGTAGATTTGTATTAGTTTGGCTAGTTTATAAATACTAACTAGGAAATTTATTGTAAGAATTTGTACTAAATTAACCAAAAGTTTTGTCTAGTTTGTATAGTATCTAGTTAATTTATAGACTATCTAAGCTTACAGACATCGGTTTTAATATAGGTATTGTAAAATAATAAGTTTTACTCGAAAATTTGCAATTTCTTGAGAGCCTCTGGTTAACATTAAGATTTTGCGCCTCCGACGACAAGAAGTACAACAACAACTACAATAAAAATAACACAAAATGTATCGGGTGGGGAAAACGGCACCTCTGGGAATTGCGCGAATCGTCCCGGGAAAATCCTTAAACTAATTTCCCCCCGGTATGGAGGAGCGCACTTTCCTCCTTTATATAATATATATTGCCGAAAATACTATGCAAATGTAATCAAGCTCACCTTAATTACTTCCACGGAAACACCACGGATTATCTGAAACAGAGAATATAAAAACTGAATTAATACGTTGGCACACACAGATACGAAAGCATCCGCATTTCAATCGATCAGTGAGATGGACGGATGGATGATTCTGAGGGGTTAATTGAATCGGATGCAAGCAAGATACAATTAACTATTGCAGCTGTCCATCCATTATTGTCTTCGAAACGGAGAAGAAGATTTCCCGATGCAATTGCAAATTGAGCGGCGATCACGCAACACGCATTGGTGTGGCCTTTCTTAATGATGAGAACGAGTATATGGATGTGGTTGAGGAAGACGAAGATACAATTGAGTGTAGCAAAGGAGGTGGAGGATGAGGACGATTGAATCGTTCCCGCACTGTTGGATCGATACAATTTAATTACTTAGATTCTTGCGTATTTTCCGTTCGACCGGTGACCTGGAAATAGCCTCGGGGGTCAAGATAACGGCGGAACACTTTAATCACGCGAAAAAATGCTAATTTCCCGCCCACGCCACATCAAACTAATAAGGGAAGGCTACCTTCCTGCGAGAGAGTGTGTTTTTTTTATGTACGTATACTTTTTTTTGTTGTTACTTCTTTTTCTCCGTGATGTGTTTAGGCCTGCCTCATGAAAATTCATTAGGTTGAATTAGGCCGAGCAGCGGAGCATGAAGCACCTGCCCAAGAGATTTTTACGTTGATTTTCATATTCATTTTTCTAATTGACTTTGTAGCTTGTCAAGAGAGATAAAAAAAAAGTTACACAGTAAACAGATTTTTTTTATATATCAAACACTTTCTTCTCATTTGTATATTCATTAATGACAATTATAGTAATTATAGTATAAATTATTAGGTTTTTATAGAAGCTATTAGTAATAATTAGTGATCATCTTTCCGAGAAAAAAAAATACGATCAATTTATTTTTTAAGTAGAATTTTTAGTTTCATTAATGATAATTATAGTAATTAAGATAAGTAATCTATATTAATAATACTTGTTAGTAACATATTAAGTTTTCAAGTAATTATACAACATTTTCGATAAAAGAAATATTGTTGTTTTTTTTTAAATTTATTTTTAATTAAAGTTGCATTTTCAGTTTCAATAGTAGTTTTTCATCAATTTTCTAGATTCATTCATAAAATGAAAACATTGCATATGGAAATCATAATAGAAAATATTACTTACATTATAATAAAACGAATAATCGTAAGATTATTCAAAGATAAAAAACAAATCATAGTTTATTTGAGAATTACTATAATCTATAATCATAAATTAATTGATAAACTATAGACATAAAGATTGTTTTCGTATTTATTTTTATAATCTTATTTCTCTAATTATTAATTATAAATCAAATCATAGTTTATTTAAGAATTATTATAATTATAGTATAACACAAATAGAAGAATTACTAATAGTTAGTACTAATTAGCTACAAATTTAAATTGGTAACTATGGTAACATAAATAAAATAAGATCATTCACTATTTTATAATTTTATTTCTCTAATTTTTATCCTTTCTATAATGATTCAATTATTTTTTATTTTTCAAATTCTGCAAAATACAAATTTTATAAAAAAATCTATTTATTGAAATTTTTACATCTTATTAGAGGTAGAAAATAATTAAAAACTATTTTCACCAAATGTATTGCAATTAATGGTATTATTACTCTAGGTTACCCTAACCACAGGGCTAAATGGACTATAGCCCCGGGGCGCCAGCCTTTAGGGCGGCAATTTTGCTTCCCACCATGTACTTTCTTATGAAGAGACGCATTGTTCCTAGTACCCCACAGGCACCCCTTTCTGTACATTTTCTTATAAAAAGGGCGCAAAATATCTTGAAATGTTATAGCTACAACAATTGGAATAAAATGTGAGAAAAAGGACTTTATCTTGTCTGGTTCTAGTCTTAAAACCATGACATGGTAGATGTAGAGAGGTAAAGGTAGAGTGCCAATGTTGCGGGTTTAATTCAATATCCGTAACACGCTGTAAAGTAGGGAGGGATACTGCATATTCGTTTTATTTCCATCAACCCTCCCCTCTCGACACCCGGACATAAAACATCCGCAGCCATCCTCAGGCAGTTCCGGGGGTGACGACGGCGATCGTAAAAGACAATGGGTACATTCCTGGGACATAACCTGCCCTGTTCTCGTGAACGTATTGAATTAAAGTCATTTCGCATATCGATGGGCCCCGTTTTATGACAGCCGAAAAGAGCGAAGAACGACACCAAAAAGAAGAAGAAGAAAAACGTAGAGAGAGAGATATTCGCTGCAATTCCTTCCCATTCGCTTCGAATTTCACCACCTATGTTTTATTTTCAATGGAAGAGATTTTTTTTTCTCGACAAAGCACCGAGAATATTGGAACTGAGAGGTTGGGAACTGCATCGGAGCCAGGATCATAATTGATTTGATTAATTGGTGGGATCATCCTTGAGGGTAGGAAGGTCGCAGCAGCGTAGGTTGCATCGGCCCATGACAGTTCCAGCAGTTCAGTGCATATGCATGCACATATACGTCTATATACTGGTCAGTTTACCGGACGTTTCCCAAAGGCCGGCTTCATGAAACTCTCTCCTAGCTCAACTCAGTTGTGATGCTTGTGCCCTGGCTACAACACTCAACAATCGCATTTGCTATTGATAATTCAATGAGCTATGTTACAACTGCCAAGTACTTGGACTTCCTTGTCCCGTACCTGTCGATCAATCCTGCCATTCCTCCCGACCAACATCATTCAAGTATTGAACTATTCCTGTTTCCATTGTCCATTCACGTTGCTCTCCTCTTCATCCTCGCAACGGATGTATACTTACGTATTTATTGGCGTGTGGAAATCTGAATAGCAGACCAATTAGCATGTACAGCGGCCGCCTTTTTAATCAATTAAAATTTGCACACTCATTAATATTTAAATTGATTTATTCAGAGTGTTCCACTTAATTAGCGACTGTGAGAACTGAATTTTCCATAAACGAACGACATTCCTAAGGAGTACCATCAATTACAAATTTTCGTTTAGCAATTATCTGAACAATAAGAAAATCACATTTCCAAAGGAAAATTTGATTCCGACAATCTTATACCAACTCTACCATCAATTTAAACAATAGCCATACATCATTTGAAATCTCATCAAAATAAATACGTTTGTAATACGTTTTCATTTCCCTAAGACAAACACAAAAGAAAAGTTATTTCAGTCAATATACCTGTAACAATGAATAAGAAAAGCATATTTTTCAGTGAAAATGTTTTCAATTAAACATAATTATAATTTGAAAGTAGTTCAAATAAAATCAACTAAACTACTTAAGTCTAAATTTTCATTTCCATTTGGAAATTCATAAAGTACTTTCCAAGAGAAAAGTTATATTCGTTAATATACTGTGAAAACTACATTTCATCAAAAAGTAATCATAGTAAGAAACAATAAGAAAAGCACATTTCTAAGGGAAATTCGATTTTCATCTAATTTAAACAATAATTATACATAATTGGAAAATCGTTCAAATAAATTCAATTGAACTATTTTTAAAATCTTACCACAAATAAACAACAATCAAATATGTGAAAGAAACAAAATTTATAATTGGTTTTACTTAAATATAAACAAAAATCAAAGAAAATTAAAAAAAATGTTATTTCCACTAATATAAATTAACTAAATGAGTAATTCCAAAACAAAAATAATTCAAATAAACTCATATCATTTGAACTACTATTCATAATTACAAATTTTAATTTATATAATCTTACCATAAAACAAATCAAATAATCGAAAGAAACAAATATTATTCTATTACAATTTTCATAATAACACAAACCAATGTCTGATTTTACATTCTAGTATATTTCTAGAACAGAAATAAAATCATTGAAAAATTACTTTTGCATAAAAATAACACGCAAGATATATAAATGGAAATAATTGACTTTTGCAAAGATGAAATCGACGATAATGAAAGAACTATTAAAATTAAACTCCGTTAAGAAACAAAAAACTTCCGGTCTTTAACTTTTATGGATAATAAACTTTTAAAGAGGGAAAACCGTATTTTTAAATCACGAAGTATTTTGTTGAAAAAAAAAACCAACAAAATAAACTGATGTTAATCCTTAGGTTTAAAATGAGGAAGACGAAAATGTTAATCTTCTAGTTAAAATTAATGCAAATGAATTCAGAAGAAATCGTAATCATGGATTCATCTAGTAATGATGAAGATTGATAAAAACTCAATTTTAACATCCCAGTCAAGCAAGACTCTTGTATAAAAACTAAATGAAAAACGTATAAATGCAGATGAACTATGAATAAATCGAATTCTTGTAGTAATGGTGAAGATGAGAAATTCATCATTTTAGAATTAACATTTCAATTGATTTCAAAGTTTCAATTATATTTCAATCAAAATTTATATTGTTGTTATTTTAATAAAAAGTAGACTGTAAAGATTAATAGAAGCCCCATGATACAGGCCACTATGCCTGATCGACACTATGAGCAAGGTCTACGAACAGCTGACTGAAGGACAAGATTGTAAGATGCGGAGGACTGTCCGACAGGCAGTACGGCTTCAAGGAGGGTAGATCCCCAACCGATGCAGTCATGGCAGCCATCAAGATTGCTACCGAGGCAAAGACTGGCACTTGGAGAATAAGAAGATTATGCGCGATGCTAACGCTGGACGTTAGAAATGCCTTTAACACCGTGGCATGGAAAGATATCACAAGCGAATTAAGAAGAGAGGTAAACACCTGCATCGCTAAGATAATACGAAGTTACCTTAATGACAGAAAAATCAGAATAAAGAGTGATTCAGGAGATGACCATCACTATGGCGTGCCACAGGGATCGGTGCTAAGCCCCACTCTGTGGAATATTGCCTATGATGGCGTCCTTGAAATACAGCAGCCGGAAGGGGTAACAGTCATAGGCTACGCGAACGACCTAGCAGTGCTAGTGGTTGCCAAAACGGAAGAGGTGCTGGTAGAGTCAGCAAACTAGACGATCCTGAATATACAGGAATGGATGGCCAGGAAGGGGCTCATCCAAGCTCCAGGAAAGACGGAACCGGTGCTGCTGGTCGGCAGGAGAAAAACGAAACCAGAACGCTGATCCCAAACATCACGCAGTGGATGGGAAGGAAGCACGGAGAGGTCAGTTTCCACCTGACGCAGGCTCTCTCAGGACATGGATGCTTCGGAAAATACCTTCACTCGATAACAAGAAAAGACAACCCAGGGTGCTGGTACTTCCAGGAGGAGGACGATTCCGAATACACACCCTCTTCAGATGCCACCACTGGGCAACGACGAAACAAGATGATGAGCCAAACTGAGCGAGATCCTTAAACCGAAAAACTTTGTTAGCATCATGTTAGAAGAGATGGAACGTGGTGGCCGGTTTCATCACGTCCATTCTCAAGCAGAAGGAAACTGACTAAAGATAAATATAGCGGGAGGAAAACTAAGCTCTGGAAGTTCACATTGCGCGAGAGACCACACTCTTGCAGACACCAATTGGTTAATTTCCGGGTCCTGCAAGGCTGGTTGGAATCCCTTTCGAAGGTTTCAACTCCTCTACAAAAAAAAAGACTAAAGTTTATCGATCTCATTGAAAACGTAATAAATGACCTTTCAAAAATAAAAAAATTTAGCCCTTTGAAATCATGCAAATTTCCCCTTGACATTTTTATCTCAACCCTCTCAAAACGCTTCAAAAATATTAGGGGAGAGTACATTATATTATATCTAAAAAAAAATAACTAACAGAGTAAAATATATATACAAAAATCAATAGACTGAAAATTAATTTTTTTCCATTTTTCTAAAGATTTTCCTTAAAATGACTGTCAATAGAAAAATTAAAGATATTTCCTTCACTGCTATTTAGATTTATAATATTAAACATTTTGCTTAAATAATTTAATTAAAATTTATTTATATTTATGATTTTCTTATATCAATTCTTTCATTTCATGAAAACTTGTGAAGTTTTTTTTAATACATGTTTCATATTAAATTAGTTGTCAGTTTAATTGTAACACATGAAAACATAATGTAAAGTACTATAAATGATTCCATCTATCCGTTAAGTAAACTTCAGAAGACAAACTGAAATATTCAAAACCTCTGAATTCCGAGTAACCAAACTATTAAAACTTTCAGAAAGTTTATTACACTATTATCTGTACGTATATTAATATTTATATATTTCAACATCATTTTGTTTTACAAAAAAATATGTCAAATTATAAAAACATTTCAATTTAATAGAAATATTATAAATTGCACTAATCTTCGATAATCGTTACAATATATTATATAATTAAACATAGTTTAATTAAACTAAATATTTGTTTTGTGAGTGAATTTGAAGGGCAAATAATGTACGCAATCACAGCTGGAAAATTTGGTTAAATAACAGTTATTTTGGATAATGCAGCAGCGAACGTCTGCCCTGATTGACAAGTTAATCAAAAGTAAAACGTTATTTAATCTGAGCCAGTCCCACCATAATGCGTATATTATTGAATAGTCGAAACGAGGCTCGACTAATCTTCTGCCCACATCAAATCGGATTTGCATGAAAATCAGGTTCATAGTTCATCTCGTCGTGTTGTTCGGGCATATTCAATCAGCTTTAATCACCAGATCACATTTATTGCGAATTGATATATACACATACACATATATACGTGATGCGTGGAGCGAGCGAAAATAGAAACTGACAATGAACAAGGGGAGAGAGTAGGATTTTTTTTTATAATTTTTTTTTTATTTCGGAACTGCGATTGTTCAGCGGTCCGTGATTGAAAGCGAATGTGATTAGGGGCACACAAAGCCGACGTAGCGACTTTTTAAAACTCGCAGGGATTAGTGTGGGTATGGGATGGGAAGGATGAGGATTGGTTTTCGAAAGTTTTGACTTTGTGGGGGTTCGGAATACCGCGCGAAGAAACCGCACCTATTACCGTGCTCATTAAATGAGGGGTTCTTCGCACGGCGGATTTTGATGAGAAGTGAAATCATCTGTGCAAGAATATGCTCTCTCGCATCCACAGCTTCAGACCGAACTTTAATTATTTCCCAGGGCGAATTGATTATGTTACAAATAAAAGAGTTGTGAAGACTGAATCTCCTGCTTCTTCTCCGTCAAACAAGAAGAGGATTATTTGCGCGAGTTTAAATAAAAGCAATTAACGTTTAAGATATCATTAAGTAAAATCCAACAACATTAGCAGTCATGTTAATAGCATTTGTGGTTTTGTTGTTATACTTTACAATTACAATGGGAACAAATCTACAACTTAATTAAACCAATTATCTATTGCATTATGATATTGTATTCTTACATCAACATTCGCATTTTGAACCAAATTTCAAAACTATATAAAATTTGCACATAAATTGTAAACGAATCTTATATTTATGACAAAAGAAAGAAAATGGAGACATTTGTTTGTCTACAATTTTTCTATTAAAATATTTCCAAAATAAAATTTCTGTAGTCTTTGTTGATTGATCTCAATTCCAAGTAGACAAATATAGTGTAGTTCTTCGATAGAATCAAGCATCAAAAACAGATTAGCCTTTTGCATTCATTGCATGTGCATGGATATATCCTCTGGATCAGTCATTGAATCCGAAAGGTTAAGAGAACGTGAGGGGTAAGAGAGAGAGGGAGAGAAGGTAATGTCGACAGGGAAAAGGTCGTAACCCAAAATGCGCCCCCGTCGTCATCTTCTTTAGCAGATCAGTATCACACATCGCGTGCAAATACTGCAATTTGTAAGGACGGAAACGCTCCTTCTTGAGTATTCGGCGCGAACGAAATCCCCGCCGATATTACTCCAACCGTGTCACACACCGGAAGCACCATTTACAATCCTTTTGAAACCATATCCTCTCTTTCCCAGCACACCAATCCCTATATCCAGTTTTCTAGTACTATATGTATGATGTTCATTTGCAGACGATAAGTTCGTCCTGTCTGAGATCTCAGCTTGAGGAAAATTTTAATAATATAAGCATTTCGTACATTGCTTTCACCAAGAAAATATTAAACGCTTCATTAGATAACAGGACGATTCTTATAGAGACGGGTTGATTATATCGTCTCATCTCCATTCCATACTTTTTTTCTTCTCTTCTGAAGAATTGTAGTTCTTACTGTTCGGTAGGACGTACGAAATATTCATGTACGTATCTTCAAATGAACGATAAGTAATAATGTCGTAAGTAATAAGTTATAATATCGTTTTTATAATCTCCATCTCTTATTTTTTTCTTATATTTTCAAGAATTTTCGTCCTTACTATGGTTTTCCAAGTTCCATATTCTAGTCGTATTCCATCAATATACGGAGGAGATTCATAATATATTACTTTAATAGAAATCATTTGTATATTTGTTTGGACAGACGTACGAAATATTCATGTACGTATCGTCGAACGAACGTTAATTAAACAGACATTGTAATTGTAAATTTTATACTTTCATACTTCTATATTTTCCTAAATTTTCTATTACGTTGATATATCCTAACCAAATTCATGTTACGATCGAATTGTTGTTTGTCGACCCGAGACCATGTGTTCCTCTCCTTCCTTGACGCATAGTTTCGGGTCTCCTAAATCGATCCCATTTGGAACTTATCCATCCCAAACTCATATTGACCTAAGGAGGCATCCTCCTTCGAAACGCTTGAATAAAATTACGGCAAACAACTTGAGATGCGAATCATCTCGAAACTTATTTCATAAGCCGCCTCACCGCAATATTTCTTTGGCGACCTTTCCCTCATCCTTCGCTCCTTGCACGACCGCATTAAATGTTATTCCCAGGATCGATAATAAGGACAAAATGTTAATAAGTCGCGCATATTTGCATAGGATTCGGGATAATATTTTCGCTCACCCACCTTCAACGTTCCTCTCTCACCACCCCCATCGCGCTCGTCCTCGACGGGGTTCGCCCGGGCGAGCGAGGTCGATATCCTTTGTGTCCTCGAGGATCATAAAAGTCCCCTAGTTGTAATATACATTTTCTTCTCTTCTTTAACGTTTATGCAACGAAAACACAGCACGTAACGTATGGCTTATTGTAGACATAAAACATTCCAGCTTCTTCCCTTTTTTTTTCAGTGTGCGCGTCCTTTCCTTACTCCTTCACCCTACTCCATTCATAGTTAATATTTTTTCTCTTATATCTCTCCCGTCGGGCCTCGGTCGTCCCCAAAAAGTTAAGATAAACCTTTACGAGGTGTCCTTGTCCTCCCTCGTCTCACCACGATTCATTGAGTGCCAATCTTCTCATCTTATAGGAAATAATAAATAAAAGTGAAGACGTTTCTTATGACCATGAATACACATCAAGTTAACAGATTTATTACATTGCCATACTCAAAGAAATAATTAAAATATGGGGTTAATATTTACTGAAATATATACGTAACTGAATATACGTTCATTCAAACATACATTTTGTATATGCATGTACAAATTTCATTTCAATTTCCTTATGTAATCATAAAACAGTCAGATACACAAAATAAATACTCCTTTCGAATATTCTTAAGGGTATTGTTATTGCTGTTAATGTAAAAGAAAATGAAGAAAGACAATCAAAATGCAACAAAATCACATTTGAATCGATTAAAAACTGGGTTAATTGCAATAAATCTATTATACAATTATGCGTTTTTCACCATTTCCCTACATGAATAAAATAACCATAAAAATTACTTAAATTATACATAAAAATCTTTTTTAAGACAAAATTTAAATGAAGTAAATCAAAATTTAACGAAATCAGATTAGAATCGATGCAATCCTTTGAAATATAAAAAGTATATACTAAGGAAAATCTATCATGAAATAATGTGTTTTTCGCCATTTTCCTGCTGCGACAAGATCACCGTAAGAATGATTTAAAGAACACATAACAATGTTTTATGAATCTGCGATCGACGCCGGCGATTGGAAGAATTTATGTATTAACGCAACGGAGTTTCTTATGAACTGGGTGGAAGAATCTCATACAAAAAAAAGTAGAAACAAGGAACTTGAGGTGAAAGGATAAAAATGTTGAGAAAATTGCGCGGTTGATGCAATTAAGCAGCGAGTTAATTTTCATCGATTAGAATCACTTAGACAGATGCATACCCGCTTTAAAAGACACAATTTCCACACATACACTCACAAATGTATGTGCATGCATACAGTATAAATACACATACCAATGTACCTATAATTATATAAAATTTATTGAAACGGAGCGCCGCATTCTAGACCGAAGCAGCACATTCACATAAACTGGAGTAAAGGAGAAGGAAAAGAAAAATAAAGAAACGGCGCCGACTAATCGCTTTATTAGTGGACAGGAATACTTTCTAAATTCGTTTCATAAAATCGAAATGCCACGTCGATGGATGGACGAGATGCGTAATTATGGATATTTATAGGTTTTGTGTATCTCTATTGTGTGTATGAGAGAGACAAAGATAGTAGTCAGATTCTATTACCTGTTGTAATTAAAGTAGTTTGATGGTTACGATGGGAGTGATGAGGAAGAGGTATTAAAAAAAAATGAAATCATATCGGAGCAGAAAATATTTAATTACAGGTAGGTTTTATGTTTGCCCGTAAATCGTTTCGGACTCAAGTGTCCAATGTGTTTCAGTTCATTTAATGGTTTATTTCAATTGAATGTTATTTATAACAGTTTGAACTAAAGTGAATTATGTGTTTTTTTATAAAATTTGGATTAATCGGAAAATAATTTCGCCTAGTGTTTTCATTAAAAACAAACATTTTCTAATAAAAATAATTTTGTAGAAACTGGAGATTGATGTTGTAAAAGCTACAAATTATAAAATACGAATGATGGAATTTCTTACAACTAAAGCAAACTATAAAGAAATCCTCATAAGGATAAATCTTTTCTATAAAAATAGATTTTTCACTAAAAGCAACAGCTCTCATTATCTTCGCACAAACTTTATATTTTCCAACTTATGTACCATAAAACAAGGAATTTAAAACTGAAAACTGAATTATTACAGACAGATTAAAAAGATTAGGCATTTAGAAGTTATTCTTAAACCACAAATTATATTGTTATTTTTCTTTTTACGAAGAAATTAATAACACAAATGTGACAATTTCTTCTTTTTACGTCTATAACAAGATACGTACAAAAACTGTTGAATAACGATGTTATACCAAATGCATTTAAAATACATTATTATTGCTATATAATGTACACTTACTTATGTCTCTGTTAAGTCGTGTTGAAAAGACTGAAAATTAATTAATTTTATTATGACTTTAGTCAACGGTTTTTGTACTTAATACATATGAGATTGGTTTTATATATAGATAAATAATTTAAGAGCTGTAAAGAAACTGTTAGTTTCTATTCGATCAATAAGTATAAATAGGTGGTAATAAATGGGCAATAGCTTGTAACAGTTTGATGATTACTGCCAAATGGAATTGCGATCACATTAAGCGGCGCGCAATGTGTGTGTGTGTGCATTAGCTAGAAAGTGATGTAGAGTTGGAGGTGGCAAGCAACTAGTTACAGTTACTCCCTCCGGCAAACTGGATTTCCTCTACTCGAGGCGTACATTCTTAAATCCTTGGCGGCGGCAGCAGCAGCGTACAGGTGATTTATGTGAAGGGAGGTAAGTGGTTGTTCGTACCGCAACGGATTGACCAGAATTAAGGTAAATGAGTGTAAATTTCAGTAGGAAACCCAATATTTTACAGCGCACACGGAGCACGACGCGAAGAGTAGTCTTTGGCAACTTTTGCTCGGAACAACCATTGTTTCCATTCCGCCTTCGCAATTTATCGCAGTTTACTTTAGCGCGGTTGGATGTAGTACAACTGCATTGCATTCAACAATTCTTGCGCACACTATCATATTGCGTTTGTTCAAACTTCGAATTTAACATAACATTAAACCAACATGCATAAACGTAACAATTATATTTACGTAGTAGGTAATAAAACTGGGGGGGCTAATTAATTTGCGCCCACGCCAACTTTCAGCTGAAACATTGTTACGAAGAATCAGCGTAGCCTCTCCTTCTCTCGCATCCTTCTTCCACTACGCGACACTTACAGTTTACGTAATACGTTTTTCACTGTCTCGTTTCGTTTCGCAAAACTCCACTTTATACATTTAATATATGGAGAAATTACAGCACGCCGGATTGCTTATTAAAAAGTTACAGCGAGTTGAGGCCCAATTATTCTATTAGTTAGCTTTTTTATTATTGGAACTTTTTTTTTGCATGCTTTCTTATATTTATTTTTTCACTTGTCCTCGTGGAAAGTCGCAGAGAACTGTGTAAATTGGAGTTCAAAGTTTACGACTGACACGAAAAATAGAGCAAGAATTGAAAGTTTATGCTCACAATTATATTTATTATTAGATCAAAATAATATTGAGAAAATAAAAAAAAAAATTCACAGTTGTTGGTATATAGTTCAATTAAAGAAGAAGAAAACCTATATCTTAGCTAATTTGAATTAATTGGATAATTAAAAAAAAAATATTTTTTATCCGCTAATTTCTAAAATATTTTGAAGACTTTATATAAATATAATTAAAAAACGATCATTTTCATCAATACTTAATAATTATCAAGAAATTGTACATTAAAATAATTAGTTACACTAAAACATTGATAATTTGTGATACTAAAAGCTTTAGTGAAATCTATATATTTTCTTGAGAATAAAAAATATCTTTCAATATAAATACATAACACCATATGTATTTGAAATTCAGTAAATATATATACTTTATTCTAGTTCTAACTATGTTTATATAATAGGGGTGGAAAAATGTGTAAGTGAAGTGCGGCTCCCATTGAAATATGAAAATATATGAAAATGAAATATGAAAATAATATATGGAAATCTTGAATGCGGCTCTCATTAACCACATTCGTGCCGATCCATATTTATAATATTAAAATTTGTCTAATCTACATGTTTTGTAAATTACTTATCATAATTTCAGTTTGTTAATTAAATATAACATAATAGTTTATATGAATTATGGCAAATTTTCATCATAAAGAAGAATGGATTTTTTTATCAAATGGAAAATAGTCCTGAGGAAATGAAAATTAAAATAGAAACAAATAATTTTCATATTTTAATTCGGTCTTAACTGAAATAATCAGATTTTATTAATTGGAAATGATTATTTATAACTATAATGGTTTCAATAAAAACCTGTCATAATTCATTTACTTACATAACTTATTGGATTTGTATTCTCGAAGCAATTCAAAATTATATAATAGTTTTATGGTTCGATTGTTATCTAATAAAATAGAGATCTGAAGATCGGATCTAAATTGGGTCCAAATCGAAGATCCCCATCGAAATCCAATAGAAGACTTCTAATTTTCGAACGACTATTACGTTTCAATAAATAGGAAAACAACAATAAGAACATCAAAAAAAAAACTAAATAACATACGAGCATTTCGTATTAACTTCCAATTTGGAAATAATAGACGGAATCGATCGTATCTGCGCTATATCAATTTTTTTTCCTGATCAATCGCAAACAAGACCCGAGAGTGCAGCAGCACCGGTGAAAGAGGTGAAGGGGATATTGGTTCGTTTATTAAAGCAATTCCGCCGACAAAAGAAATATGTCCAATTGTGTGTGGACCATCGGAACCAATAATAAGACCCCCGTTCCCTCTCGATCCGACATTAGTTATTACGCCAACAAAAGGGGCATTTCCTCCCTCCCAAAGAACATATTTTCCCTGCAGCTTCCCCCTTTCTTCTTTCCATTTCGCATTAACCACTTCACTCTTTCTCTCCCATTCCCTCATTCTCATTCTCTCGGCATTTCCTTTGCCCTATTTTAATCAGAAATATAAATTTGGGTAATTCACCCTTTCCCTCAACATCATATTTATCTTCGCTAATGCATCCACAACACCCGGGAGCGGGCGGCTCCCCTCTAATGATGATAATTAGCTATTGACCCATTTCCAAATTAATATCACCAACACCATTTATTTATGGATCAATTAACAGGAAAACGACCCGCAGTTAAAGGTCCGTACACACTGCCACAGTCTGTACGTTCCTTAATCAATTTCAGCCCGCAGCAATGCGCATTTTATATCCTTGCACAGTAAACTTTTATTGGCTGCAGTTGTCATTAAGTGGAATCTTGTTACATTGTTTTAGAATCCTCCGTAACGACTGCGGCCTTCGGTCCGAGACTGCTTTATCTCGTAATAAACATACGGTTAAAACAAAAGAGTGAGCGAGTCATGAGGTTTCCTACAATTAGTATCCTCGACGTGTTTGTTTTCATGGTGATTTTGATGTCTCTCCGCGATATGTAATTTGGAATTTGCTTAATGCATGGACGCAAATGTTAAATAGAAATTTCGCATTCAAATTGGATTCGAGTTGTAGTAGCAGTGTTTCATTACAATTCGTTGTTCTTTTTCTCATTTTCATTTGGTAAATCCACATTCCGCTATCCAATTACGACGTTTTCTTTTCTCTTTCTGGACTACTCCAAACGTTGCCTCAAACATCACGTATTAACCCTAATTCCCTTCAATGTCTATTTACTCGTTCTGGGCACAACTCCAGGCTGCTTACATATTGCCATTTAATTTCACATCAAGGTTACCTGAGCAGTGGCGGCTCGTCCATAAGGGTTTCAGAAATTTCAGCCCCTCTTATTTTATCATTTCCGTTCATAAGAAAACAAAATCTTACTTTATCAATTCCTTTTCTTAACACTAGTTTTGTATAAAATGTAATAACTTTACATAATAATACATTTAAATAATAAGGGCTGTGAAACTTCAGCCAAAAGTAAAAAATGAAACCTAACACTTTCTTTCTTAACACTAGATTTAGGGGCATTAATCAAATTTGATTTATTTTACATATTGTCCATTTTCATTAAATTTATTTTACATTCTACAAATTAATTGAGAAAAGAAATATTCAGTCAATTTTAGTTAGAAAACTCTTAAAATTCTACAATTAATACCTGTAATTAGCAATGAAAATATAAATATTTACCAAAGGTAAATGAAAATTACACAAAAAAATCAGAATTTTGAAAAATTTACATTAACAAAATACTTCAAAATTCCTGCATAAAAAAATGCCCAATACAAAAATGGGGCCTTCAAATAGTAAATCTAACTGGTGTCTAGGGCCCACGACTCACTGCGAGAACCGATTTCAGAATTTCCCCGTCAAAAAATTATGTAACTGTTGTGTAGGATTCAAATAAAAATTTGGCTGGTGCTTTATCTGATCCTAAATACTATTTTGCAGAGTGGACAAGGCACTGATTAAAAATGTGTAGAAGATTTCTCTGAAATTTTATATATATTTTTACTTTATCTTGTTGTCCCAGTGATGGAATTCTGGACACAGTGGAATATTGTCTGGTGTTGTCGTTGTGGACTCTCAGTTGTTCGGAATGTAATGAAATTCGTTTGATTTTACATAACTTTATTTGTTACTTGGTCGATTTAGGATTCATCTTATTAATATTCTGATAAGACAGCGGTCGGGTAACCGGGGTAAATTACCCAAAATATTTGAAATGTAAGAATTGTTACATTCAAATCTATTAAAGCAGCGGTCGGGGAACCGGGGTAAATTACCCAAAATGGGGTAAAAATGAATTTTTTTTGGGTAATAGGGAAATTTTTCTAATTTCATCTTACCAAACTCAGACGTTCTCTGACACTTTTCAATCTTG
>NW_017098333.1:3350-25473 GCF_001412225.1 Nicrophorus vespilloides | reverse complement strand
AACGGAAATTGCGGAACGAAGCGTGTCAAAATGCGATATTACTACTGTGTCATTCACATATTTGAGTAATTGAAGGTTATCAGAGGTAATAGAGTGGAACCTTGTGGGATTCCACGATGAGAGTGAAAACTGTGTGAGAGGAATTTATGAAGAAGTGAACTATTTTCAAGCAATTATTTAATAATCTTAATAAGGAAATGTGATACATCAAAGTTTCTATATTTTAAATTAGTTTAGTGTTAATATTTACTTAGTTCTTAATTATCTTAATATATCTATTTTTGTGGAATTTCTTGATGAGAGCGAAAACTATGATAGGAATTTATGAAGAAATGAACTGTTTTCAATCATTTAATAATGTTAATAAGGACATGTGATATATCAATATTGAAAGATTTTAAATTAGTTTAGTGTTAATATTTAGTAAGTTCTTAATAATCTTAATATATCTATTTTTGTGTGATTCCTCGATCAGAGCGAAAACTATGAGAGGAATTTATGAAGAAATTAACTGTTTTCAAGCAATTATTTAATAATATTAATAAGAACATGTGATACATCGCAGAGAAATTCTTTACTAAACACCATCATAATATTATTATTCTTTAATATATTTGGTATTTAGAGTAAATACTAACATTTTAATATCATTCTTATGCAAAAAACTTTTTACTACTTTCTTTAATAAATTTAAGAAAAAAATAGATAATTAATTAGAAAATAGTTTCACGATTGATTATGCAAAAAAAAACTGTTGACGTTCAGATTCTTATGTAGAAAAAAAAAGTTATACTCGAATCTGTAATGGTTTTGTTATTAATGATTGATATATAAGTACTATGTGTACTCTTTATATATGTAAGTACAGTCTTATGGAAAGTTCCAACGAACATCAAACAAGCCTATCGGCACCTGTAAACATCTGCATAGGACAATAGAAACTTTTTTAGAGAAACGCTCTGTTTCTCATATTTTGTTAGTTTACATATGTCACCCTCTTGAAAGGGGCAGTATGTGTAAATCGGGCTGCTAACTATACAAACTATGCCACCCACAATTAACCTACCCTAACAAATGTAAGATGTATCATCCTTTAGACCTTATCGGCAGCAGGAGACATAAACAAATCCCCGTCGGCGTTTATGGCATACATCCATGTTTATGGCATGACTCATGTGATTCCTATGAAAAACCTAGTCCTAGTAACAGTTCTAGTTTGATACTACTCTTGAAAAGCAACCTATGCTTGTAGCAACTGGAACCTATATTAAGAATCACAAGCATCTAAGTGTTAAATAAATACTACTATTACACTGACTTTAATCTGGACTCTTCCATAAAACCCACTAGGACTCCACATCGACAATACTACAAAGTATTCCACAGTGTCCAGAGATATTCCATTCCGGGACACGACATAGTTAAAATTACATTTCTTAAAATTACATTTTTTTAATTATTTAATAGTTTGGTAATTGATGTGTTTTTATATAAAAGCAATATTATTTCACATAGTGCGGCTTCTATTAGTGCAGATTCATTAGAACTAAAATATTATAAAACCTCGATTAGTGCGGTTTCAAACAGTGCTGGATATTGGTTACAAGCTTAATTTAGTAAAGTGATAATGATGATAATTAATTACATAATTTGCATCTAATGTAATAACAATAATTAAATTGAGATTATAAATCATGAACACGGTATTAGGTAAATTTTGGTTGCAACTCTGGTTGCAACAAAGGATCAAAGAAAAATGATGTAATATTTAGCCCTTAAAAATGTATGAACAAAGACAACTTCGCCAAGTGCAGTTTATTTTGGTCAAAAAAAAATGATAGAAAAAATGAACTTTTCTTAATGTCATGATAATAATAAGTCATTACGCATACATAAAGACAATTTCAATTAATTTTGGTTAGAAAACAAGAAAAGTGATAGAAAAACTAAACATTTCTTGGAACTATAATAATTAGCCCTTAAAATGTATAAAAAAAGGTAACTTCGCTAAATGAAGTTTATTTTGATCAAAACGTGATAGAAAAAATGAACTACTTTTCTTATTCTCATAATAATAAGTCATTAAAAATATAAAACGAAAGATAATTTCATCAACTTCTATTAGTGCGGGTTCATTAGAACTAAAATATTATAAATCCTCGATTAGTGCGGTTTCAAACTATGCTGGATATTGGTTACAAGCTTAATTTAGTTAAGTGATAATGATGATAATTAATTATAGAAGCAAATTATGTAATAACAATAATTAAATTGAGATTATAAATCATGAACACGGTATTAGGTAAATTTTATGTAGAAAGCTATAGTGGGACAATTGAAGTCCAAACTGGATGCAACAAAGGATCAAAGAAAAATGATGTAATGAATGGGTAATCCTGTTAAAACCCCCGTGCACGATACACCGGATGGAAATTTAATTCCGCTGAACGCAATTCCTCCAACCCCCAAATAAACACACACAACCCCCAACAACAACAACGAAAAAAAAAACACGCCGTAAAGTCGAATCCACGGTAATTGATCATAAAACTGGGAACTATTTAAATTCGATCCAATTAATGCTTCATCGCCTCATCCAACAAACAACATCAATTTCCGAGAAATATTTACATTAAAAAAAGTAATAACCGCAAAACAAATAATAAAATGTTTTAGAAAAAACACAAATTTTGAGTTTAATAAACATAAAACGGCGATTTAATTTTTCAAAGTGGAGCGCGTTTCATCTCAACCATATATATACATTTTTCTTCTATTTACGCCGAAAAACCACCCCTCGAATTATCGGAATTGAAACGTGCACTCGTAGTGAAAAAAAAATCTTTAAAAAAAAATATAGGGGTGAAACGGTCATCCCTTTAGCTTCTGCACATATGTGTGTTTATATATAGAGATATAGGTTTTTTTTTGCAAGCTGCACATGTTGGGGTGCATCCAGCTTTTGCACCGAATTTATTCGCATCGAATGGGTTGCTTTGGAAATGGCGGAAGAGAGAGAGAGAGAGGAAAAAAAACAACTAATAATTTAATAATCGAAACTGTCGCCCGAATTTGACACGTCCGTGTGAACCGGAAGAGATACCAGAGGGCGACTCGAACGGGGTGCAAAAAAAAATATGGGGAAAAAAATGTATTGAAAGGCGTAAATGGAAAATCCGATAAATATCATTTTTGAAATATGGGGGGTTGAAAAGTTTGTTTCGCATTCTTCATACAGTTCAGTTGCTTTTAGATATTTTATACTTTAGAATTGAAGTTTTCTTATCTATACAATTAGTCTTGAAAAATGTATGTAAAAAGATAACTTAATCAATTGAAGTTTATTTTAGTCAAAATGTGATAGAAAAACTGAACTTTTCTTATTCTCATAATAAGTCATTTCAAATGTATAGCGAAACTTAATTTCTTCAACTGAAGAAAAACATTTATTTTTGTCCAAAAGTGAAAGAAAAACTGAACTTCTCTTGTTGCTATAATAATAGTAATTAAAAATATATACAGAAAGACAACTTCATCAACTAAAGTCTATTTTTGTTAGAAAACAAGAAAAGTGATAGACGAACTAAACATGTCTTATGGCTATAATAACCTAAAATTGTATGAGGAAAGACAACTTCGCCAAGTGAAGTTTATTTTGGTAAAAAAATGATAGAAAAACTGAACTTTTCTTATTGTGATAATAATAATAAGACATTAATTTTACAGAAAGACGACTTCAATTTATTTTCGTTAGAAAACAAGAAAAGTGATATAAAAACTGAACATTTCTTATAACTATAATAATCAGCCCTTAATAATGTATAAAGAAAGACAACTTCACCAATTGAAGTTTATTTTGCTAAAAAATGATAGAAAAACTGATCTTTTATTATAGCTATAATAAATAGCCATTAAAAATGAAGTAAATTCGCCAAGTGAAGTTTATTTTGGTCAAAAAGTGATAGAAAAACTAAAATTTTCTTATTGTCCTAGAAATAAGTCATTAAAAATGTATACAGAAAGACAACTTTGCCAAGTGAAGTTCATTTTGGTAAAAAAATGATGGAAAAACTGAACTTTTCTTATTGTCATAATAATAATAAGTCATTACGTATACAGAAAGACGACTTCAATTTATTTTGGTTAGAAAACAAGGAAAGTGATAGAAAAACTGAACATTTCTTATAACAATAATAATTAGCCTTTAAAAATGTATAAACAAAGACAACATCACTAAATGAAGTTTATTTTGATCAAAAAGTGATAGAAAAATTGAACTACTTTTCTTATTCTAATAATAATTCATTAAAAATGTATACAGGAAGACAATATCAACAACGGAAATTTATTTTGGTTAGAAAATAAGAAAAATGATAGAAAATCTGAACATTTCTTATAGAAAAACTTCACCAAGTAAAATTTATTTTGATCAAAAACTGATAGAATAACTGAATAACTTTTCATATTGTCATAGTATGTAGAAAGACAGCTTCCCCAAGTGAAATTTACTTGGTTAAGAAAAAAACTGATAGAACTGAAGTTCATTGTAGTTACGATATAAAAGTGTTAGAAAAACTAATTATTTGTGTATTTGTATGTTAAATATATTTACTTAATATACTGAATACTACGTCGAGTACAAGAAAAAAACGGTTTAAGGTAAATAAAAAAAGGAAGCGGTGGATCATGGATTGAGCATTGCTTAAATAAGCGAGTTCTCGGAAAATCGAGGCATCTGCGGTGACATCAGCTTCTTGACACCATTCATTATATTCCAATTACCAATAGAATGCATCGCCTGTCGCAAATAAAACGAGACCGGTAAATAATGCATAGATGTTAATAAAAGCAACAGACGGTTAAAGACTTTGAAGAAATCACTTACGACGAGCAGCAGCCAGCCCTTAAAAGGCATCCTGACATATTTTTCCAAACCCTATTTATAGACGGAATCCTGACCAGATTGACCAGTCTGTCCAGATATTTTTGAAAACATTTATGATTTACACAGCAAAGATTCATTGAATCTAAAAATATACGAAATATGAACAGAACTTTATAAGAGAACCTTGAGACGTTTCGCTTTTATTTTTTGTTATCATCGCTACTAATTGGAATAAGAGGATCAAACCATTTGTATAAATTAATATCGCATCAGAGAAGGCGAATTAAAAAAATAAACTACAAAGTAAGTAATACGAAAAAAATTGAACGCCGTTACGTTTCCTTTGCAAAACGGTCGATTTGCGTTGCGTAACTTCGCGTGTGAAAATCTTCCTCTGGAGTCGGCGAGCGAACTTCGGACGAGTCAGAAAGAAAAGATGAAAAATGCAAGTCCGTTGTGGCATTAAAAGCCACTGATTACATGCACTTTCATTAATCATCGCCGCCTATTGAAATATTGCTTACTTACGGAGAAAACCGCTTCTAAAGATCAGTAAATGATGCTTTAAGCGATGAAAAACCGACGCTTATATCAAAACCCATTCGAATCGGATAAAATACATTATTCCTAGATGAATAAAGCTTTAGCAAAGAAATATAGTTCTTATAAAAATGATATAGATCGGGATCAAATATACTTTACTACAAAAACTAAAGTCTAAACTTCAGAATTTCATAAGCATAAAAATTTTGGTATAAAACTTCATCTTTTCAATAAAGTTCAAATAAACTATAATTATGAAAATATTACCTGAAGAATTTCAACATCACCAACTGAAATTAATTTTGGTTTGGAAAAAAATAATTATTGATAATTTCCTTAAAAAATAATTCATTTTCGAATAAAAATTGGTTAAAAATGTTTAAATTTCAACAATAATTCAACTGTAGTTTCATTGATTAATTATATAATGATTACTTTATAGTATAATCATCTATATTTTATATCCAAGTAATATCCGAGAAATTATCCGGTGGCAACCAAAATCCCGACGTTCGAAATCCCGACAGTGTCTTTTATTATTATTTCTACAATAACATTTTTATGGTAGTCGGGATTTCGATATAGTCTGGATTTTGATTGTCGGGATTATGGTAGTCGGGATTTTGACATAGTCGGGATTTCAAGCGTCTAGACTTTAATACAGTCGAAATTTCGAACATCGGGATTTCAATAGACGGTCTCGGTTGTCGATATTAGACCCGAAATTATCATGTTATAGATAGTGAAGATACATAAATTCTTACATAATACTTCAATTTACGATCCAACAACGACTCATTCATATTTAGTAGTCACTACATATTACCGTATTTTTTTTATAGTAGCCTCAAAACTCTCATCGCGTCTTTCAGAGAGAGAGCAGTAAAATTCCAATTCAACAACCTACATCGTTTATTGTAAAACCTCCAAACAACTCGCAATATAATTATATTACCCGCTTCGTAATAACAAGACTTAATAATAGAAATACTAATAAAACATGTCACATAAATTTGATTTACGATCAGTTTCTTTTCATTAACTCGAATATTTGAAGGTAATAATCTTATTTTTGAATTCGATTGCGTTAATTACTTGGAAATGGATTTCTTAGGAAGCAATCATTTATATTGATATTGCGCATTTCGTTTCGATACGTGGACAAAATTGTGGACAAAAACTGGATTGGAAAAAAGGAATGAGTTAACGTAATAAAAAGACCAGTTTCCGCTCTTCTCCTCTCGAAGCATTTCTTAAACATTTCTTTTTTATTGTCGTCAATTTATTTATCAACAATTTATTTGGTCGGTTAATTGGCAATCAACGAAATATTCGAAGAAGGTGTGCGCGCTGGAAGCTATAAATCAATTGTTAATTAAAACCATTCGATTTACACTCGGTGAGTGATATTATTGGGAAACCTCCAAGAGGAGAGGAAGAAGCTCTTCTCATCTCGTTCTTCGCAGTTCGGGGCATAAAAATCGGGTTAATGATGGCCGAGCGGACTGTACTACTACATAGTATGGACACTGTACGCTGGTGATTATAGATTATTGTTGGAGAGTCTTGAGATATGGAAGGTGAAAGAGCTGTGAATCAGGGCTAGTAGCCTCGGCGTGATTTAGCAAACTGACATGATCAGTTTCAATTACGCTAGTAAATCGCTAATAGCTTTCCGTTGTAATTAATTAAATCCCTTCGACAATAAATAGATTAACCGGATTCTATATATATATATTTTATACACTCATTCTTCTCGATAATAAACATCGATTTGCGCGGGTGGAGTTCGCGACCGGAAGCGGAAGTTGATCGGGGGAGTGTGGAAAGAGGAATAAAAAAAGGAGAGTAAAGGATGGAATAATAAAAGGGGGGGATATTTCGTCTTTCGCCTAATCCTCGCCTCATCCCTCCCGGTGCCTCTCTGCATTTGCATAGAGATTGGACGCCCTCGACGAATTCAATAATATTACCCAATCATCCGGCACACGTGCTAATCCCAGGGACTTATCTAAACTCCGCCAAAAGAACGATTAAAATTCACTTGCGAATCTCTATTAACATTCCCTGTATATTCATAACCATATGCATTTTCAATTTTATCAATGAAACAAATACAACAAAAAAAAATATAAGGAAAGTATAAAGGATTCTCGAATCATTTCCATTATTCCAATATAATCATTCAAAAACTACAAAGAATATTTTCATTTTTTATGAGTGACAAGAAAATTAATGCAGGAAACTTAAAGTAATTATAATAATGTATTCAATATAATCCTCAAGATCTTAGAATAAGAACAGAAAAATTAAAGATACATAAAGATAGATAGATAAAGATTAATATTTTTTTCGTCCCTGAAACTTTCTATTAAAATCAAACTTTCTATTAAAATCATCTTATCACTTCAGCGACTCAAACTGAACTTCAAGATTAATAAACAATGTAAATTTTCATCCCTGAAACTTTCTATTAAAATCACGATTATTAACGTAACAATATTAATAATGGTTTCAATGATTTCAATTCAATAAGTTTTATTGTCATAATTAATTCCAAAAATGTCTTTATATCCTTTAACGTCATCGTGTTTAAGGATCTCAATCGCAAGCCCGACAACCGAAATACCGTCAATCAAATTCCCGACTGTATCGAAATCCCGACAACCATAATCCCGACTGTATCAACATCCCGACTATATCGAAAATGTCTACAATAACATTTTGAATTTATTCCGAAGCGTAGTTTAGATTGTTGTTAATAATAAATAATAACAATTAATAATCTAATTGTATTTGGGATTATTTCATAATGTTAAGGTTTATTGTAAAAGTGTAGCACAAGGTGACTACGCTCCAAAATAATTTAAAAATGTTATTGTAAAATTTTCGATATAATCGGGTTTATGTTTGTCGGGATTATGGTTGTCGAGATTTTGATATATTCGGGATTGTGAACGTCGGAATTACGATACAGTCGGTCTTTCGGTTGTCGGGCTTGCGATATAAACCCGATTAACAATATTTCAATGAAAATAAATTAATTATCATAAGTAAATTTACAAACAATACGAATTTTCACGAATGAAAAGGAAAGTATTAAAAAATTATCTCTGCCCTACAGTAGGATTATTTATATAACAATATTTCATTAAAAACTCGTCGTTTTTTTATTTAATTACGAAAGGAATGATTGTAAGTAATTAATTTGTAAAAGCGGTAATAAACAATTAGATAAATTAGAAAGCATAAGACAATGCTATAGTGGTAGTAACTAATCGAATACAATCAGATATAAATGGCCCATTTGTAAAATGTTTAATGCATGCTTTTCTTCTTTTTATTGTCGTCGTCCAGATGGACGGAGGCATCTTTACAAACGGTAATTGAATGCAAATTTCGTTAATTAATTAGGTACAAACGTATGTACGGAGAGAGAACGTGCGTACCCCGTCTCATTGTGTGTGCAATTGTGCATTGTTTTCTTTATTTATATATGTTACGGCCTCCGCGTGTACGTGTACTGGCGCACACGGTCTGGCATTCCAGACGTGACACACTTAAATCTCAAAATATCCGCCTCATTCCTCAATTAACGCTGCTGCTGCTGCATCTATTGCATCTGCACGAGAATTTCTGAATATCTTCGTCGATGCTGGAGGAACGTATCTTATTGAACCGCACTAAATATGGAAATAATCAATTCAGATGCATTCTGCGACTCCTGCTTCAGCGAATGCTGTTTCCAATATGAATGTTCAATCAACAGCAGGTAAACCACATTAACACTGAATGTACAATCTTGAAACATCTTGTTATCTAAAACTACAGGTTAATTTATTTTAGGTTAGTATAGGTTACAGTAGGTTAGTATAGGTTAGGTTACACTAAACTAACCTATACTAACTTAAGCTTGCAGTAAAGTTATAGGTAAGGCTAGACAAGGTAAGTTATATTAGGTTACTATAGGCTAGATTAGTTTATATTGGATTAATGTAAGTTATACACTAACCTATCTGACTACGTTAGTATAGGTTAGGATGGACTAGACTCATTTAGGTTAGTATAATTTAGATTAGACTAAACTAACCTAGCCGACATGAGCTTGTTGTAAGTTATAATTATGTTAGGTTAGAATAGGTTAGTATAAATTATATACTAACTTAAGCTTGCAATAAAATTACAGGTTAGGTTAGACAAGGTAAGTTATATTAGGATACTATAGACTAGATTAGTTTATATTGGATTAATGTAAGTTATACACAAATCTAATTTCGTTAGTGTAGGTTACGATGGACTAGGCTCATTTGGGTAAGGATTATTTAGATTAAACTAAACTAACCTAGCCGTCATGAGTTTGTAGTAAAGTTATAATTATGTGAGTTTATATTAGGTTAGACTAGGTTAGTTTAAATTATATACTAACTTAAGCTTGCAGTAAAGTTATAGGTTAGGTTAGACAAAGTAAGTTATATTAGGCTTATATAGGCTGTATTAGTTTATATTGGATTAATGCAAGTTATACACTAATCTGAATACGTTAGTATAAGTTAGGATGGACTAGACTTATTTAGGTTAGTATAATTTAGATTAGACTAAACTAACCTAGTCGATATGAACTTGTAGTAAGTTATAATTATGTTAGGTTAGAATAGATTAGTATAAATTATATACTAACTTAAGCTTGCAGTAAAATTACAGGTTAGGTTAGACAAGGTAAGTTATATTAGGATACTATAGGCTAGATTACTTTATATTGGATTAATGTAAGTTATACACTAACCTATCTGACTACGTTAGTATAGGTTAGGATGAACTAGACTCATTTAGGTTAGTATAATTTAGATTAGACCAAACTAACCTAGCCGACATGAGTTTGTAGTAAAGTTATAATTATGTTAGTTTATATTAGGATAGACTAGGTTAGTATAAATTATACAAAGTTAGACAAGATTAGTTATAACAATCTATATTTGTTTATACTATGTTATACACAAATCTCACTAAGTTAATAAAGCTTTGGAGAGACTAGGTTGCTATAAACCAGCGTTTTCCAAACTGTGAGGCGCGCCTCCCTGGGGAGGCGTGGACTAGTCTAAGGGGAGGCGCGAATATTAGTAGCAGTGAGCAATTTTCCAAATATCTGCTAAAGTATAGATACATTTCTGTGCTCTTATCCATATTGCTGTAATACGCGGTCAAAGTTGAAAAATTAAAATTAGAACGTTCGAAAAAGCAGTGTTTTCACATTCACATTTCACTCTAAAACTATAATAGATAGAATGAATCCAATATATGCGTATGAAAGCTGAATTTTTGGGGAATCCAGCAAGTATAGATACATTCCCGTGCTCTTATCCATATTGCTGTAATACGCGTTCCTTTTATGAAATGGAAGGGGGCGGGGAGGCGCCAAATGATTACATACTTTTGAGGGAGACGTAGTAACATCAAGTTTGGAAACCACTGCTATAAACTAAGTAGAATTGTTTAGTTAAGGTTAGACTAAGTTTCTATTAGCCATGTAGTCTTATTTAAGTTACATTCAATTAATATAAGCTTAGTAAACAAATTAAGATTAAGGTACACTAGGTTCATTAATGTTATGTAGTTAGTATACCAAAATTACATACATTTAAGCCATTTTAGATAACTTTGAATTAACAAGTTAGCTTAGGTAATGTAAGTCCATAAAAAGCATACTAAATATCTCTTTCAGAGCACGCTTCATCGGTTTCCCATTGTAATTACGTACCCATACATAAAAAGTTTTTTGTTCGGCTTTTGGTTGATGTATAAACGAATTGGATTGAGGCTCATTTTTTCGCTGATTGTAATTGCTTATGGATGTTACAAATTTTTTTCAGGTAACTTCATTTTCGTTCTCCAATAATTGATTGAAGCCTCCGAATGAAAAGTCACCGGAGACCATTTGCCAGTCACATAAATTATTTCCAATATCCGATCCAAAAAAAAAAATCAGGGGAGGCGAAGGCCCACTTGATTGATCGGCGAATGAATGAACGCGAAAAAAAAATATAATATGAACGAAGAGAATAACCTGATGATGATCAAACGATCCCTTCATAAATCTCATTTTGTGCGCGAAGAGAGGACCCAAGAGACGACACAAAAAAAAATAATACATCAGTGGCGGCTCGTAAGAATTGATAAAATGTTTGATATAAAAGTTTTAATTATTTTTGTTAAATATAAATTTAAAAAAGAACATGAAAATTTTTTGCCCTTACTGACGTGACGCCATTGTTGAGTATGTTTAAATATAAAGCACAGCATGCTACATTAATATTGTGTATGAGCCGAAATTGATTTTGATGATGCCACCTTCGGAGGTGGAGAGAACTAAGGCTAATTACATAGCTTCCTTGATTAAGAGCTCTCTCGCATTGCGGTTTTTCCGATAAACAAAGCTGCGCTCAATTGCATAAAGGCCGCCGACGCCTTCGACCATTCAGACGCTCACAATGTGGAGGAGATGATGAAGAATACGAAAAAAAAAAACAATCTCCAAGTCGCCTTCCTCCATTAACTTATCCGCTGGGATCTGGCTCGAATAAAATGATAATTGTATTATGCGCAACGGGCGCATCGCGTTTATGATGTTACATCATAATATATTTACGTACTCGGGGGCTTCGTCTCCCTTTATGCGCACCTGATTGTGTGCTACAAATGAAAGAAATGCGCCTCGTCAATAGGCTAAACACAGGCCCCGGCACCGTCGAATGAAGAGATGCTCTCTTTCTTTCTCTCACTCAGTCTTCCTTCCATTCCCATTATCCGATCTCTCATCTAACTTGCATAAAGGATGGATCTAATTCGCCTTCAGTTGTTGCACATTACGGAACGACAGGAAAAGTCGTCCTGCTCCTGTTTATGCAAGCCTTATCCGTTTGCAGATTATTGTGTTCTACGTTGGCAGGTCAATCTCTACTTCTTGTTCATCTCTCTCTCCGATACCCGCGAACTTGAGCAACTTTGCTTAAAACCCTCCAGTGTTTTTACCCGTGCGCAATCTCTATTACTACAAGAGTTGCAATATTTTCTGAATACATGCATGATGATGATGGAAAAGCTTCAACTATCTTATCTCATGCATAGTCAGTGCGAAATGTTTTATCCTGTACGTGTGCACTAAAAAAAGGATATTCATTCGATGCAGCTTTTTGCAATATCTGATTTACTTTTAGTTTATCTTTACATTTACATCCTGTATCTATTTGAATTTGTCTTAACTCAATCAATAGAAAAACTAACTTTCATAATCATGTAAATCACTAAGTTTACCTACACTTGATGCAATTAACTACAAATAAGATAGAATTGTACATTAATTAATTAATCTTATCCTAAATTTGCAATAATTTTATTAACTTTTAGTTTATCTTTACATTTACATCCTGTATGTATTTGTATTTATCTTAACTCAATCAATTGAAAAACTAACTTACATAATCATGTAAATCACTAAGTTTACTACAAATAAGATAGAATTGTACATTCATTAATTAATCTTATCTTAAATTTGCAAAGATTTGATTAACTTTTATTTGTCTTAACTCAATCAATTGAAAAACTAACTTACATAATCATGTAAATCACTAAGTTTACCTACACTTGATGCAATTAACTACAAATAAGATAGAATTGTACATTCATTAATTAATTTTATCTTAAATTTGCAAAGATTTGATTAACTTTTAGTTTATCTTTATATTTACATCCTGAATCTATTTGTATTTATCTTAACTCAATCAATTGAAAAACTAACTTACATAATCATGTAAATTACTAAGTTTACCTACACTTGATGCAATTAACTACAAATAAGATAGAATTGTACATTCATTAATTAATCTTATCTTAAATTTGCAAAGATTTGATTAACTTTTAGTTTATCTTTACATCTACAACCTGTATCTATTTGTATTTGTCTTAACTGAAAACTTAACTTACATAATTATATTTTATTATTACATATTTATATACTGCAATAAAAAAATAATTAAGTTACCTACATTTCATGTAATTAAAAACAAATAAGATAAAACTAATAACCTAATTAATCTTATCCTAAAGTTAAAAAGATTTGATTATTAGTCCTTTCAGTATTAACAAAAGTAATACTGAATAGTAGTTTTTTTTTAAGAAATCCAATTTACTTGTGTCAATGACTGTATAAAGGTATTGTATATAAAACATGATGTGAGCGCACGAATCCTATTTTCTTCAAGAAAGGAAAAGAAAGATCGACCTTGAAAATGCATAATACGTATAGTTTTTCATCGCGCATAGTTTACGTTTATGATTCGATTACCGGTAAGTGCTCCGACATACTTGCCAAAGTAAAAATCGAAAACCAATTGCGGTTTGCGATAAAGTTGTATCCCTTACTTCGTGCATTCGAATACAACAACAAAAAAGAAAATAATCCACAGAGCGTTGTATAAATCTTGCATGTATCTTGTATTCAGGTGCGCTTCTTTCTTTCATTCTGGTCGGCGGGGAAAGAACAAAAAAACAAAAAAAGTTATATAATGAAACACGTGTCGGTCAGGACAACTATGATTGACATCTTTTATTTCCCGATGCTGCTTGTTGTCGGTGCACGGTGGACGTGAGGTGACTGCGAACAGGCGAAAATAATTTAGAACGTCGTGTGCCTTCTTCATTCCTTCCTTCCATTCCTTTTTTTTTTTTCGGTTTTCAAACTCTTTCTTCGCCTTTACTTCTTCTTCCAAATTGGAATGGATCGGAAGAAACGTACTGCTCCGATCCGAACAATCCGAGCAGCGGAGGCCATGTTAACAAGATTTAATGCCACCAGAGTACAGTCATTAAACGCTTATGGTCTGTACAATAATTACGCTACAATGTAAAGTAACTACACATACAATAAGATTACATGCGAGAGCTCTCGCTTATACGACATTACGTAAGCCCTATTCCGAACTTGAACTTCACTTCCAACGGGCGTTAATTAGAAAACAAAATCGGAGCAACCAGTTTACTTCTTTTGATCGTCACCGTTCATCCATTTTTATTGTTATTTTTAAACTTACATCAAACGATTTCTCATCGCGTTGTTTAAACATTTAGGAGAAGCTGCAATGAATTAGCATTAAATGATTGCAGGATTTAAAATACCATAGCCTAAAGTGATTTTAATTAAATGTCAAAGTTGGAGTTTCCAAGTTTTTCGATTGGATGATTGTCACTTCTCCGTTCGTTTGATCGTCACCGTTCACCCATTTTTGTTGTATTTTTTCTTGCTTTTAGCGATTTATCGTCGCGTTGTTTAAATGTTTGAGAGGAGTTTTACGGTAAAACCAACCGCAATTTTCCACATTAGGCACGTCCAGTAATATCGGTGTGTGTGTGACATATAGGGATTACAATGGAAATTGTTCGGCTGAGCGAGGAGGAAAGAAAGAAACGCTTCCTTATGGCCTCTCTGTCCGTCGATATTATATTATTGGAAGAAAAACGTCGAAGAAGAGGAATAAAAAATGTATGTATATATATATATATAGAAGGCAGCAACAAGAGAGCGAGGACGAAACTGTTATAATCGTGTGCACAAATCTGTGCCTCGGAGGCCTTTTATAGGAATGTCGCGGTCACACAAAAACCCGGATGGAAATTGGCCGGTGGTCTTTACCGAGCGATACTGTTATAGGAGTAGAGAAGGCTCGGAACTGCGGAAACCTTACGGGAAAACCGGAAGAACGTCGATGATGGAAGATGGAGGTGGCGTGATGGACGCCGATGGCCGGCCAATATCTCTTGGACCGCGCGATCCTTAGCGCCGATGTAACTGTAAACCTGGCTGCACACGACCAGAAGAAATATTCCGTTGTTCCGTGGATTCTAGAAACCTACATCCCCCGTGGACCTTTGAACCTCGCCTCGCCGACAACAACACAATGCATGACCAATAACGACTATATTCTTCCTCTCATTCTTCTTGTTCTTGCCCCGATGTTGTTGCTGTTGTTGTTGTTCATCCTCCTTCTCTTACTCCACCACCATCAACTCCTTCATCTTCATCCTCATCTCACTCCATCTACAACCAGGTGTAGGTGCATACCAGACCTGCCGTTGCAGATGCGATCCATTTGTCAACGCGATCCGCAGCGAAATGAGAACACCTACTCCAGCTAGCTTATTACCATTCCGAGACGCGATTTGCATAGTCAGACAATAAACAAATAACGCTGAAGATATCCTCTCTCTATGCCATTCACTTTCATCCCATCGCGCCCAGAGGCCGACAAAGCGCGGGCAGCCATTCGATACAAACATCGCCTTTCAACAAATATTAATCACTGGTGTTATTGAACACGGCCTCACCACTTAAGAGGAGTACGGACATCGCCTAGGAGGAATTGCAAATTCCAGCAGTCCACTTTTGCGCGGCGCGCATTCGATTTCATTCTATTTTGCCTCCAATTTTATTGCCCGCCATTGGAACGTCGAGCTCGACCATCCATCACGCACACCTCAAAACCGCATATTGCATCTTCTGCCATTGCATCTCCTCTCTCATCCTCTGCATAACTCACGCACGATGTGGCGGTTTTCGCGAAGCCCCGAAGCCACCGATTTTTGGACCCCACAGCCGCTTCCACAGAAACATTATTATGAGTCCGTATTCGTTACGTGCTATTCCATCTAACTAGCTATTGTCCATTTGCATGCGCCTCCAACCATTTTTGCACATCCAAAGCACTGTGCACTTAGTTTGCAAATTGCAACCGACTAGCAACAGTAGCTTAGCTGCATATATATCTGATGATACATGTTTAGTTTCTTTATACATCATTTGTGGTTAAGTTGACCCACGACCTTTGTCAGTATTCCTTCATAGAATTAGTAAACACTTTCATTAATTATAATCCATACACGCTTAATTCAAGACATTTATACAAATCAAGTATACCTATTACTTAGCATGTAATTCAATTATGTACTGCAGCGTTTTCCAAACTGTGAGGCGCGCCTGGGGAGGCGTACGCTAGTCTAAGAGGAGGCGCGAATATTAGTAGCAGTGAGCAATTTTCCAAATATCTGCTAAAGTATAGATACATTCCAGTGCTCTGATCCATATTGCTGTAATACGCGTTCAAAGTTGAAAAATTGAAAGTAGTGTTTTCACATTTCATTGATTTACTCGAAAACTATAATAGATTGAATGAAGCTAATAGATGCATATGAAAGCTCAATGTTTGGGGAATGTAACGTATATTCATATATTACTATGGATTTAACCGGTTGCCTTTAATTTGAGTTCAAATTTGAAAAAATGCTCGAAAAAGCAGTGTTTTTACATTTCATTGATTTACTCGAAAACTATAATACATAGAATGAATCCAAAAGATGCATATGAAAGCTGAATGTTTGGGGAATCTAGCAAGTATAGATATATCCCTGTGCACTTATCCATATTGCTGTAATGCGCGTTCTTTTTATGAAAGGGGAGGCGCCAAATGATTACATACTTTTGAGGGAGGCGTAGTAACATCAAGTTTGGAAACCACTGATGTACTGTATTAACAACTATACATAGTGTACATTAAATAACATCAAACACTTGAAGATTTACGATAATTCATTAAAATAGAAAAAAAAATTTCTTAATTAGAAAAATTTGTCAAGAAACAAAATGTGTTTTGTCGATTAGTGTCATTTAATGGTTAAAAAGATGATATAAGTGTTGAGCTACTGCAGAGTAACATTACCACTACGACAGTGTTAAAAGTACTTTTAGATGTCTTATAAGTAATTGATAGTACCATATAACAAGCTGTGGTAGCTCGGTGTTCCACATCAAGTGCAGCTACTGTTGGTAAAAGCATTTCCAGGTAAAGCATAACGTGTTTCCCATCCTTCATTTTTTTCCTGTCGGTAGCTGCTGTTTCAGGTTTAGGTTGATCGCGCCTCCGCCACTGCACACGCACATTAGGCCTCTGCAGAGCAGAGCAGAAAGGATATCACATTATAGTCCGGTCTCATTGTTTTAAAATATCGTCGCCTCGGGCAGCCAATATCACTTAATAGTAATATCACTCTCAGACTTCCTAGTCTGGGAATCAATTGCCAACAATAATCGTAAATCCTGGGTCGTTTATGTGTGGTATGCGAGAAGAATTAAACAGCAAGAACTGAAGTGAAGTGAAGCCGCGGGGGCTGCGAATCCACTGAAATTTACACGTCGCAGGAAAATCAATCGCGCAATTGACACTCGAAGGGTCGATAACCAATTGTCTGTTGTGCTGGCAACAGCGAAACCAAAACTGGAATCTAGCTAGGCATGCACACTTCCTTCGCTTCAGGCATATATCACTTTCACATTAAGTTCACACCACTTTATGGGTGTGCAGCTGGTACTTTTCATGCACATACTTTGTTTCTTACATTAACACAAGAATCATCAACAATACTTGATTAACATTTTTGTCATAATATACAAGAATCCAAAGATAAATAGTCCAATGCTTTAAATCAACGTAGGAAGATCATAAGATCAAGATTTTTTTTCTTTGAGACACAAAAGTTTTAAAATTTTCCTAAATTTACATATTGTTACCTAAATATATTCAAAATATGTAACAATTAGAAATAATTCCACAAGATTTTTAACTACAAGACAAAAAAAGTAATTCATCTTACATAAATGTATCTAAAAAAAGGAAGATTTTTAAATGTTAACAAATATTTTCTCAGCTACAGTTACAAAACTACAAAGATTAACTCAAATTTCATAAACTTTATAAACTAAATATAAAATTTATTTTTTTTAAGATTTGTGTATCTAATATCTAATTGACAAAACTAATGATTCGTGACAGAAAAATCTCTCTCTCGAGTAGAAATAAATGATCCTAAGAAATGTTAATCAGTACGCATGAAAATAATTACATTTTTTTCGGTTATTAATCTGAGACCTGTCAGAAGCCTCTCCTTCATTACAAACTAAATTGTTAAATATTACGCAGACTGCGGATTGCCCCCACGTCATTCCGACTCCGTACAGAAATGTGAATCAGTCTGGTACCGAAATTCACACCCTCTTCATCAGTCTTTCGTTATACCGAATTCATTCATCATAATTCTACAAACACTAAAATAAATTGTATTACATCATACTTAAATCATTGCATCTACAAGTAACTTAAATACACATACATTTCACTTAGCAAGTACTTCATAAACTGCAAGTACTTGTTATCAATACATGCGGCGAAAATTTCTGCCATATCCTTTGTACAGGAGACTTCACAAAATTGCACCATAATTCTACAAACACCAAAATAAATTGGATTACATTATACTTAAATCATTGCATCTACAAGTAACTTAAATTAATACACATACATTTCACTTAGCAAGTACTTCATAAACTGCAAGTACTTGGAATCAATAAGTCCTTTGCGGACATGCGGCAAAAATTTCTGCCATATCCTTTGTAAAGGAGACTTCGCAAAATTTCACACAAGGTCAAATTGGGGGTGCAGTCATCGAATCTTAGTTCTAAGCGATGTGCCAATAATCTTTGTAAAAGATTTGTCGTTAGTTCTGTAGAGGCGCCACTTGTGTTAGCGCAGTTGAAAATGCAACTAATTCTTAAATTATTAAAGAAAACTAAGGAAAGACTAATTACTTAAGATTAAAGCAATTAAAAGTTGAAAATTTCGTTTGGTTAAGTGAAATTTCATGGAGCATCAACGAACTTTGTTCCCTGAATTACGTAATCACGCTTAGAAGCTGTTGCATAAGTTTGTATTTAATAGTTTACGAAGAAACTATCGATTTCAATAAATAAATTCAACATAAATAGCCTCGAAGTATACAAAATTGGTTATCCGTAAATAACTTACGTTATTTGATACTCGTTGATATCGTATATTTATAGCTTAGATTTGAATCTCTCCATCTGTTTCACAATGATCATAGCTTATTAAAAGCAACATAAATACAAACTTGAAGAATCCACGTATTGAACAAAATCCCCATTAAAAGTGAAATTCCTTAAAAACAGTAGATTTTGTTACAAAGATTTTATCTTACCTTCAATTTTTTATTTATTACTCAATTATCTAGATTTATTGACACATTGCAATTATTTTAATTATATCAATTAATTTGAATAAATACAAACAATCTTATTGTTAAAAAATAACACTAAATTGAAACAATTTAAATACTACAAAATACACGGAAAAAAAAGGTAATTTTGTACATTTCGTAATCCTTTTATTTTTAGTCGGATACAAACTGAAAATCGATTTTTCACTAATTTCAAAATCATTGGGTTTGTGTAAATAAATATATTTTTTGGTTTCATTCGCATATATTTTTTGTTTATCCAAAGAGATTTGCATGTCGAATGGCGATTTTTTTTTATGCATTACGCATTTGCATCGGTTTATTTTAACACAACGCAAATACTGCACGTAAAATAACATACAAAAAAAGCACAACACAAATAAAATTAACAATTATTTAAACCGGTATAAACTGTATTTTTGTTTGCTACAATCATCTCAACTGTTTAGTTGTGTATTTTAATTATTCCGTAATTTATTTTACAGTATTTTCATTCATTTAAAAAAAAAACGATGTTTTATCACAAAATTTTCAATTATTTAATATTAATTAATAAAAATTACACTTTTTTGCTGTAATTATTTATAAATTATTTACAATCAATATTATTTTACAATTATATTATTAATTGTTAATAATTACACAATGACAAAATAAATTTACTTTTAAATATAGAGAATTTCTTTAGAAAAATCTTTATAAATATAAAAAAATTAAGAAAAAAAATGAACTGTGATATTTCTGATGTAATTAGGAATTGAAAAAAAAATAAATGAAAGAACATATTGCAAATGTTTACAAATTTGTAACGTAAACAAAAATTAAAACTAATTGGAGTTGAATAATGATTATGTAAGAAAAAAATAACGTTGTCATACGCAATTAGCGTTGTTGAAATTTTGGGATCGGTGTATTCCTCAAATTTCATGTAAGTATGGTATAATGATTACATTTTTTTTTGCAAACGGCGTGTGTGTAATTGGTTGTAAGAAGTGGAAGATGGTATCATGACCATCGTACAAGAACGGTTCTCTCGGGGTCGTTAGCATCGCCGAAAAAAAAAGAATGAGTGAGATTGAGAAAGAATGAGTGAATTAATGAGAGAGAAAGAGAGAGATAGAGGAGAAAGGTTAACGAAGAATGCACGGAAACAGGTCTGTAAAAATTAATTAATGCAATTACAATGGGAGCCCTAATAAATATTTGGCCCGCAGGTGCAGATTCCTTTAAGTGATCCGGTCGTTAAAGTCATCCGAAATTAGGCAAGAGATATTGCGCACGTTTTAATTGTTTCCTGCTCTCGTTGTGTGTGTGTTGCCAGGTAATTGAAGATTCGAGAAGGAAACTCCGGTGTTTGAAAAGAAAAGAAACGAGTCGAGAATCTTCTGGCATTTGGGAGGAGAGAAAAGGAGATTATTGAGATACGATAATAGGTTGTGTGAGTTATGGAAATTCCGAATGTAGATGAAGCTGCAGATCGTGTGTGTGTTTCTATATCTGCTATTCGCATCTCTCCGACGGTTGTGGTGATGCTCGGGGTCGGAGAGAGGAAGTCCACCTTGGAGGAGGCGGATGGAAACGGAGTCAGAGCATACATTCATATTGAATATGTGATATGTGTGTGTGTATTTCTGCTCGAGTTTTCCTTGTTTTTTTTTTTGCACTTCTTCTTGGGGGAAAAGTAGAAGAGATGCATGGAGATGCCCGGAGAGAGCATGGCATACCATGGAGGCGGCTCCGGACCCATCGATTTTCCATCTCTTCGCTCCGTTTCGCAACCGTGACGTAATAAATTATAACGCGATATGGGCCGTATTTGCATTAGGCCGGAGCGAGACGGAGCTAGGTGTTAAATTATGAGGTGTCTTAAATAAGCCGCAAAGGGGAGAGACTGCATTAGAAAACAATGAATAATTGAAATATGCAGCATCGCATAAACGTCAGAAATCTCCCGACTTATTTAAATCGGTCCATGCACACATACATACACACACTTAAGTACGTATTTATGGACATCACCGATCCGCACATGTGGATGTGCTCGAGTTTCTGCTTTTGCTCTGCTTTGTATCACATCACGATCATGCTTTCAGATCTGCTACTTCACAACTCAAGAATTCATGAAAAAAGTATCATTTTCATAACTATCTTGTATTCACATATTTCAGTTTAATTACATAAGAGAATTCTGAAATATATATTGAGGATTGAAAAAGAATGGAAAATTATGATACAAGA
Organism: Nicrophorus vespilloides; assembly: GCF_001412225.1. Lineage (NCBI taxonomy): Eukaryota > Metazoa > Arthropoda > Insecta > Coleoptera > Silphidae > Nicrophorus > Nicrophorus vespilloides. The sequence goes on along the minus strand of NW_017098333.1, from coordinate 3,677 downwards.
ATTCATGAAAAAATAGCATAATTTTCATAAATATCTTGTATTTAACTAATTCAGTTTGATTACAAAATAAAATGTTAAAATACTAATTGGGGAATGAAAAAGACTAAAGAGTAATATAAGAATTTATGAAAAAAGCTTAATTTTTATAACTATCTTGTATTCACATATTTCAGTTTATTTACATAAGAGAATTCTAAACAACAAATATTGAGGAATGAAAAAGAATGAAAAAATACGATACAATAATTCATGAAAAACAAGCTTCTTTTCATAAATATTTTGTATTACCTAATTCAGTTTGATTGCAGAATAAAATGTTAAAACATT
>NW_017098333.1:0-3339 GCF_001412225.1 Nicrophorus vespilloides | reverse complement strand
AATTACATAAGAGAATTCAGAAAAATATATTGAGGATTGAAAAAGAATGGAAAGATATGATACAAGAATTCATGAAAAAATAATGTTAATTTTCATAAATATTTTGTATTTAACTAATTCAGTTTGATTACACAATAAAATGATAAAATACTAACTGAGGAATGAAAAAGACTGAAGAGTAATATAAGAATTCATGAAAAAAAGGTTAATTTTTATAACTGTCTTGTATTCACATATTTCAGTTTCATTACATAATAAAATTCAAAACAACAAATATTGAGGAACGATGCAAGAATTCCTGAAAAACAAGCTTCTTTTTCATAAATATTTTATATTACCTAATTCAGTTTGATTACAGAATAAAATGCTAAAACACTAATTGAGAATTGAATAAGACAGAAGAGATACGAACAAGTAATATAAGAATTCACGAAAACACGTTAATTTTTGTAACTTTCTTGTATTCACATATTTCAGTTTGATTACATAAGAGAATTCTGAAAAATATATTGAGGATTGAAAAAGAATGGAAAGATATTATACAAGAATTCATGAAAAAATAAGTTTAATTTTCATAACTATCTTGTATTCATATATTTCAGTTTAATTACATAAGATAATTCTAAACAAAAATATTAAGGAATGAAAAAGAATGACGATACAAGAATTCATGAAAAAAAGCATAATTTTCATAAATATCTTGTATTTAACTAATTCAGTTTGATTACAAAATAAAATGTTAAAATACTAATTGAGGAATAAAAAAGACTGAAGAGTAATATAAGAATTCATGAAAAAAAAGCTTAATTTTCATAACTATCTCATATTCACATATTTCAGTTTAATTACATAAGAGAATTCAAAACAAAAAATATTGAAAAATGAAAAAGAATGAAAAAATATGATACAAGAATTCATGAAAAGACAAGCTTAATTTTCATAAATATTTTGTATTTAGTTAATTCAGTTTGATTACAGAATAAAATGTTAAAATACTAATTGAGGAATGAAAAAGACTGAAGAGTAATATAAGAATTCATGAAAAAAATCTTCATTTTCATAACTATCTTGTATTCACATATTTCAGTTTTGATTACATAAGATAATTCTAAAAAATATATTGAGAAATGAAAAGATACGAACAAATAAGCTATTATAATATTGTATAATTAATATAGAAATATAGAAAATCTAAATTTAAACTTTTGGATTACTGCTTAATCACAAAATTCTACTATTATCCTGAGATAATCTTTCTCAAATTATTGCTTTTCAATCTATGCGACATTTACAGAGTAAACATTTATTAAAAGACGTATAATCTTTGCAACCATTACAAGATGCTTAGTACTGTGCAAATGTGCAAACTAAATGCAGGAAGTTTGCGGTTTTAAATGCATCCTAGATAGGAAGTGTTTTGAGGCGAGGAGACGTCACCAGTTGTCGCGATACCATTGTGTGTCCAGTATTGTAATAATCATCGAAGTTTGCGGTGTAACTTGCACACTTGCTTTTACAACAACAACAAGAACAAAAAAAAATAAACAACATAACATAATATAACATAAACGTGAAGAGCATCTGCGAGAGGGCTCAAAACTTTCCGAATGTTCGGGTATTAAACGAAGGAATGTAACAATAGTTATGGAATACGTCTAGTTTAGGGTGGAAATTATTGTTAGTAACTTGAATAATGCGATGCGAAATTCGGCGGAGCATCCAACACACAAAATGATCCATCCTCCCACCATAGTACCCCAAAACCCTGCAGCAGCAGCGTAAATAATTAATGCGTAATTAACAATTACGCAATCCGTCGCACAATATATATATATATAGTAGTAGCACGGTGACATAATTGAGCGCTTAATAACTAAAACCGATAACGCAGCCTAATTACTTTTAATTGCCTTGGCCTCATCTTCATCCACATCCTCATACACTGGTTGCTTACAGCCTACGACTATGCATAACATCAACTTCGAGATCTTGAACTTCCTCGATTAATAGACAATTTTGTAAACGAGGCTATTGGGACAATTAATTCTTCTAGCCACGACCCAGACTAATTAAACTCGGATCATCGGCAAAGGATGTCGACGTGCGAATATCCATATGGTAATCGGAGGATGCGGGATGTCCGCACGAGATTTACTTGAAGAGGGAAGACACAGAGAAAAAGGATTCACAGTAAATTAAGAACGAGGCGACTTTTATTGCTCGTCGCGCACGAGAGTGCGTAATTGGATGAAGGAAGAAGCAAGAGCTCCAGAAGGATGCTGACTACGGATCGCCGTTTTCGAGGTCATTAGCTTCTCCTTTATTCTTGTTGCCCTCAACCGAAAATTGAAGCCGCAACGCGAAAGAAAAAAAAAAGATGAAATAAAGAACCGAACGAGAATTATTGCATTTCTTGCAGTTTCGGATTCGATTGGGATTATATTCAAATTGCTCGTAAGCGTGTTCCATCCTGTCGGCTCTCTTTCATCATCATCATCATCTTTCTTCTCTGCTTCATTGCTAACGGAATATACTAAAAAAATGAATGAGTTTATACTCGCAAATTTCGATTCTTAATGTCGATTCGCAAATTTTTGATCTTCGCTTCACAGAAAACGATTTCAAAGTGAAGGAAATTATATTAAATAACGAAGTCAATTATTTAATTTAACTAAACAATACTTCGTAATTGTCAAGTAACTTATAAAGTAATCAAAATTAAGACATCAATTATATTGTTAGCAAATTATAGTTTGTAGTTACTTGTCAATTAACACGTAACACCGTTTGAGTTAAAAATTCTTAATCCAAAATAATTGAATTAATTAATTAGTTGTCCAATATAAATATATTAAATAATAAATGGAAATTAATTATATAAGGAAATATTTAAAAAAAAAAGTCTTTCTCTCATAAAACAAACTTGAATAAAATTATTTGTTTTTAATGAAACAGTTAAACTTTCATAAATAAAAAAAAATAGTATTTATATAATCTTAACAAACTGAAACAAAAACGTTTACAAAGAGAAATTACATGTAAATAAATCGTATAGAAAAAAAACTGTTTTATATAATTGATTGAAACAGCGAGACACGACTAATTCCGTTTGAAATTAAATATAGCGTGTAGCACAGAGAAAAATATGTAGGATCCAATAACGTATGAATAAAGTAGAAAATGAATTGAAAATTCACAGTGGAATTGCCATTACTCTCGTGCATTTCTGCTGTTCATTTTTGTAACAATATTGTAAACTTATCGCGCAATAAAACTCGAAATACTAGTGTATGTGTTTGAGTATATATATGTGTGTGTGTGTAAATGTGTGTATGAGAA
>NW_017098332.1:23588-36983 GCF_001412225.1 Nicrophorus vespilloides | reverse complement strand
TTAACATTTTAACAATTTCAATACAAGAAATTAATAAAAAAAATATGTTATATTTAAAGAAATATATGAAAATTGTATACATTTCAGGAATTTCCTGTTTGTCATTAATATTTTCAATTTATGAAATACACAATTTCAGGAAATTTTATAAAATTTCGATTTTTCTTCTAAAAAAAAAATGCATAAATTTCACCATTTCATTGATAGAAATATATGTAATTCAAATATTCATAATTTAGAATCAATAAGTGTACTAAATATAGTTTTATTATTCACATGGAAAATGTAGATTTCTTAATTATTTGAGATATTTTTTCCTTAAAAAAAATGCACAAATTTCAACATTTAAACAAATTTTTTTTATTTAGTATTCATTTAAAGAAATATATTTAATTAAAACATTCAAATTAAGAAAAGTACAAAATAATTAATTAAAATAAATATATTTCATTAATTATAGAAAAAATATTCAAAATTTTAGATATTTTCATTAGCATTTTCAATCTAATCTTTGAAAAAGTTTAACTGAAACAATAACTTTTACTTTAAATATGTTTCTTTGAAATTTATTTACTTTATCAATGAACGTCTTAAAAATCTGTAATTTTACATTAAGATTTTTATCTACGCAGTGAGGATTTGAAAAATGGTAAAAAACGTCTATTATTGCATGAATTATACAAAAAATGTGCAAAACTTTAAACATTTTCATTAGCATTTTCAATATAATCTTTGAAAAAGTTTAACTGAAACAATATCTTTTACTTTGAATATGTTTTTTTGTAATTTTTTTACTTTATCAATGAACGTCTTGAAAATCTGCAGTATTCCATTAAGATGTTTAATCTACGCAGTGAGGATTTGAAAAATGGAAAAAACGTTTTAAGAAATTTATGTAAAATCTTGCTGTAATATGAATTTTTGTTATTAACAATTACATTTTGAATTGAGGAAGTATTAAAAATATGTCTTTGACTAATTATCTTGTACAAAATCAAAGAAATTGTAAGATTTTTCTTCTTTCACAATTGGAATGAAACGTTTTTGAAGCAGCAGCAGAAGCAATAATTTCCGAAGGGTCCGAAACTTTAAGACGCAGAGAAGAGGATTAATCGCTAAGGGAGAACGTCCTAAGCCAAAAGAAGAGAAGACCAGGTGTTCTCCGAGGAGGAAAAAAGAAAAGAAAAGAAAAGAAAAGAAACCAAAGAAAATCACGGAATGGCGTGTGACAAATCGAGAGAGCATAGAAGAGATCCACCCCAATCCACTAATTGAAACCCGAAATTCAAATTACGTTCTCCAGCGGCGAAGCCACGGATCTATTTAACATCAATGTCCGTCAATCCAAAGAAAAAAAGAGAGAAGAGAAAACGATATGCCACGATGAATCCAATATATATTAAAATGGAACCGTCAGTTTGATTTAGGCACGCTGCAAGAGGGCCTCAAACTCTCCTCCGCTCACCACACGGAATAAAAAAAACAACATTTTGATCGGATCGAAAGAATATGGTTGGAGATGCAAAACTGGTGCGTCCAAATGGGAATATAAGTGTCCCGAAATTATCCATTCATTCATTCAAATCGATTTATAATTTCGCCGTTTACGCACGGCCACAAATTACACATTCGTCGAAGATTACCGATGCTAATGTGTTGTGTTTCTTGGCTTAAGGAGCAAAATAAAAGAAGGAGAGAACTATGAGGATTGCGGTTGTAAGAGGAAGATGGATATTGGGTTTTGTTTGATCGCATCTCGGTTTTTTTCTTTTCGCTTTTCTTCGTCTCTTCGTTTTCGTCTTCGACTTGTTCTTCTCGGTCTCTTTATTCCTTCGGCTCTCGGTCCCCTTTTTAAATAATCATAATAATAATATAAAACTGGGACAATGGATCAATTCATCGGGCGAACAAAGTTCGGGGGCGTTTTTGTTCCTCGTGTACGTTTGTTTTTGTTTGGGTGTGTGTGTGTGTGGAACTTTTTACGAATGGGGGGTTTATCTGACGATCTCTTTTGCTACCGACGTCCTCTCCGAAACCCCCGCAAACCCCCCTTTTTAACTCGATTTTATAAATATATATATATAGGTAAAAGGCGCCCGAGCTTATCTCGCCCCATTCATTTCGGGGGAGGCGCATATTCAAATCGGAAAGGGTATATCATTATTGAATGCGGAATAAGTTTTTCGATCATTTGAATAATGCTTTATGCACGACGGTTTTGGGAAGGAAGCGAAAGCGACCGGGAGAACCGCAGGTGTCTCCAACATGCAAGAAGAGGAGGAGGGTTGAAGTGGATTTATTGATGCCGAAGAACGTAACGGAGAGAAGACGCAAATCGTTGGGCCGCACCAGCGATCATAGGTAATCAAAACCAAACAATACCTTTGTCGAGGAGTGTACGGTTTGTTTGTGCGGAGGAGTTAAGATAGTTAAAGGGTTGTTTCCGTTTCTGCTGCATTTGCATACGTTAAGGTTCACCGGGAACGATCCTCCACCACCACGATTCGCACGGATTTTATTCATGCATGAACGTGTCTTCGTCGTCTTCGTCGTTCGCATCGACGATTCAATACCATTTTACGACCCCTTCCTCATCCACACACAATCACCATTCCTCCATCTATCCTCACCTGATCCCAGTCTGTCTGTAACGCAACTTATTACCTATGTATGTTTCGTTTACCTCAAGACAAACATTTCTACAAGAAATTCAATTCAATTCCCCTATTTCTTGAAGAATTTGCATAAATTTACCTAATTTCTTTACTTTGTCAATGAACGACTTAAAAATCTGCAGTTTTACATTAAGATTTTTAATCTACGCAGAGAGGATTTGAAAAATGGAAAAAAACGTCTATTATTGCATGAATTATACAAAAAATGTGCAAAATTTTGGATATTTTCATTAGCATTTTCAATCTAATCTTTGAAAAAGTTTAACTGAAACAATAACTTTTACTTTGAATATGTTTTTTTGTAATTTATTTACTTTATCAATGAACGTCTTAAAATGGAAAAAAACGTCTATTATTGCATGAATTATACAAAAAATGTACAAAATTTTGGATATTTTCATTAGCATTTTCAATCTAATCTTTGAAAAAGTTTAACTGAAACAATAATTTTTACTTTGAATATGTTTTTTTTGTAATCTATTTACTTTATCAATTAACGTCTTGAAAATCTGCAGTTTTCCATTAAGATTTTTAATCTACGCAGTGAGGATTTGAAAAATGGAAAAAAACGTGTATTATTGCATGAATTATACAAAAAATATGCAAAATTTTAGATATTTTCATTATTCGCATCGACGATTCAATACCATTTTACGACCTCTTCCTCATCCACACACAATCACCATTCCTCCATCTATCCTCACCTGATCCCAGTCTGTCTGTAACGCAACTTATTACCTATGTATGTTTCGTTTACCTCAAGACAAACATTTCTACAAGATACATTCAATTCCCCTATTTCTTGAAGAATTTGCATGAATTTACCTACAGATTCAATACCGTTTTACGACCTTCTCCTCATCCACACACCATCACCATTCCTACTTCAATACACACCAGATCTAAATGTCAGTCTGTAATGTAATTTATCATTCTTAGTTCCACATTCAATATATTTGTCTTTAACGCAATTTATTACCATTTCTTTAAACAAAATGCATGAATTTACATTATTTCATGGATTATAACCATTTTTCATCTTTAAATCCTGAAAATAATTATCATTAGGACATAATATTATCATCACAATTAATGAAAGTAAAATTGATTGAAGAAATTGTAAAATAACTTCTCTTTGTAATCAGTTTTTAGTGTAATGAAAACCGGTTTGCTTTCATTGATTGTAACAAAGAAAAATGGAATTCGGTTGCAAACGAAAGTGAATAAACAAATACGTAGTAAAATGAAATATGAATGAAACTGCATTTCTTTCTATGCTTAGAAATCTTCAATGAAATTTTCTATGAAATTCCAATAAGTAAACATTATGTGTAATTTTAGTTAATTATTAACTTTTTCTAATTAAAAGCATAATCAAATTCATAAATGTATATAAAATCATTGAAAGTTATAATAAATTGATAAAATCTTTTAGAAATTTTGTAAAATGTCCTAAACTTATTTGTGTTTTGGTTTAATTTTGAGTGCGCTGTGGTTGATTCAAATATTGTTTGTTGAATTTGCGAGGTGTTGAAATTGGTTAAATTTGATTGACGCGTCTTCCATCCTGCATCATCTCCCTGGGGCCCATCGAAACACAAGGCCATGCACACCCTCACCGTCTGACTAGTGCCATTGATAGTGGTAGTGGTGCACCCTCTACATCTCTATAATATACTCATCCTGTGAGAAGATAAGAGGCCGAAGGAATATCCTAAGAACAATTGGATTGTCAACTTCAAAGCTTCCTGCACATACACACATCTATATATATCTATATCTATATATATATATGTACGTGCACACTTGATGTGAGTTTAGATTTAGCGCTCATTATTGAATCGTCGGATAATGCGCGTCTATCCCATGTGTATATGATTCCTGAATCCGGGCCCATTGTTCCCATCTCTTATTTGCCGCAGCAGAAGCAGAAGAGGAGGCGGCGGTGGTGGAGGCGGTTGCGGAGGCGGCATCGGCAGGGACGCGAGTTCGCCCCATCCGATCATGAGGATCTGCACGCGACGTCCCAAGAAAACCTCAATACACCCAATCTCGCATATTAAATCTCTCTCTCTTTACCGTTTCCCAAACCCTCCACACGCTGTACGAGAATCTTCAGCCAAGATGAAAAGTGGAAAGATTAGTTTACAAACTTTTGGCTCATCTCATGTACATGCACAAAATTTAAATTGCTCATTGATCTTACATCAATCACTTAACAATTTTCAAATGAAAATTTTACATATCTTCAATGGAATAATAATTTTTAGACGTCTTTCTTGGCTTTAAGTTCATTCAATGTTGAGGCCAGATGTGGGTAATGAATGTTTATGAGCGTTCGGACGAACCTCTAATATTCAAATGAGAAAATAATAATCGATGGGTTATATTTATTTGTTCGCCTTTCATACGTATTACTGTTTTTTTTTTCTTCTTATTTATTTTTAGGTGAACCAGAGATGGCCAAAGAGTATAGTGTGGGAGTGGTGGCTGCATACAATGGATTGTGACTCCGAAATTGGGCTCCATTCAAGTCTTTCCCTTTTCCAACCGGACGTTGTTATATTTACTTTAATATACAACCAATTGTTATTTCCTTTCATTCAATAAAACCAGAACGAGTAGGAGAGTACTGACGAAGACGGAGCGCGCGGCAGCGATAACAACGACGACGAAGAGGACGATGATGAGGAGACAAGTCCATCCATCGGTCGAAGAGGACGACGACGACGACGAGGAGGAGAAGGAGGATAGGTGTAAATCGCCGTCGAATTTTAAAACCTCTTATTTGAGAATACAATGAAAGGGTGCGCAACTGTATTGTTCGGGATTTATTTGAAAGTATATTTTTTTTTCTTTCTCTCCTCCGCCACTGATTGAAATTTATTTGTTACCAGTTCCTTCGAGTGTTTGTTGAATCACTTGGTACCTCTTCTCTTCAACGTCTCTCCGTCGCAATGAACGAGACGAAATACGGGGGCGGCTCGTTTAAAATTCAATCAATCTGCTTTTTCTTGTAGTTTTTACAACTTCACAGCTGTTTTATTACAATTATTTAAGATTGAAAGAAACATTAAGCACAATTTTGTACAGTAATTAGTCGAAAAATCTTAATTATGATTCTTAATAGATGATTTAATTACACAATTGAAGAAATTCAAGAAAATGAGACCAGTTTAGTAAATAATATTACAGCAAATTGTCTTTCTATTGAATTAGTAACAAAATTTAGTACTAATTTTTTCAATAATTTAATTCAGGACTAAAAGAAACATTAAGATCTAAAAAAGCACTATTTTCTGTATACAGTATACTTATGTATAATTATTTACCTTAGAAAACTTGACTAATTAAGATAAAATTATGATTCTTAATTACACAATTGTAGAAATTCAAGAAAATTAGACTATTTTAGTACAGATTATTAAAGCAAATTGTAACTAATTATTTCTTTACTTAATTTCGAAATTATCTTTCGATTTTATGTGAATTAGTAATCAAATTTAGTAGTAATTCCTCCAATAATTTAATTCAGGACTAAAAGAAACATTAAGATCTAAAAAGGGCACTATTTTCTGTATACAGTATACTTATTTACCTCACAAAACTTGACTAATTAAGATAAAATTATGATTCTTAATTACACAATTGTAGAAATTCAAGAAAATGAGACTATTTTAGTACAGATTATTAAAGCAAATTGTAACTAATTATTTCTTTACTTAATTTCGGAATTGTCTTTAGATTTTATGTGAATTGGTAATCAAATTTAGTACTAATTCCTCCAATAATTTAATTCAGGACTAAAAGAAACATTAAGAACTAAAAAGGGCACTATTTTCTGTATACAGTATACTTATTTACCTCACAAAACTTGACTAATTAAGATAAAATTATGATTCTTAATTACACAATTGTAGAAATTCAAGAAAATGAGACTATTTTAGTACAGATTATTAAAGCAAATTGTAACTAATTATTTCTTTACTTAATTTCGGAATTGTCTTTAGATTTTATGTGAATTGGTAAGCAAATTTAGTACTAATTCTTCCAATAATTTAATTTAGCGCTAAAAGAAATTAAGAATTAAGTTCTAAAAAGGGCACTATTTTCTGTATACAGTATAATTATTTACTACACAAAACTATAATTATTTTAATATACTTGACTTATTAAGATAAAATTGTGATTCTTATTTACATAATTGTAGAAATTCAATAAAATCAGAACAATTTAGTACAGATTATTAAAGCAAATTGTAACTAATATTTCTTTTACTTAATTTCGGAATTGTCTTTTGATTTTATGTGAATTAGTAACCAAATTTAGTACTAATTCTTCCAATAATTTCATTCAGGACTAAAGGAAACATTAATATCTCAAAAAAGCACTATTTTCTGTATAAAGTATACTTATGTATACTTATTTACCTTACAAAACTATGATTATTCTAAAATACTGGATTAATTAAGATAAAATTATGATTATTAATTACACAATTGTAGAAATTCAAGAAAATGAGACCAGTTTAGTAGAAATTATTAAAGGAATTGTCTTTCGATTTTATGTGAATCAGTAACAAAATTTAGTACTAATTCCTCCAATAAATTAATTTAGATCTAAAAGAAACATTAAGATCTAAAAAGGGCACTATTTTCTGTATACAGTATACTTATGTATACTTATTCAACTTACAAAACTTGACTAATTAATATAAAATTTTGATTCTTAATTACACAATTATAGAAATTCAAGAAATTGAGACAAGTTTTGTACAATTCTAACTATTAGTTTTTTACATAATTTAAGATTTATCAATTGTCTTTCGATGTTATGTGAATTAGTAATAAAATTTAGCAGTAATTCTTCCATTAATTTAATTTAGATCTAAAAGAAACAACAAAACTATGATTATTTGAATATACTGGACTAATTAAGATAAAATTATGATTCTTAATTACACAATTATAGAAATTGAAGAAAATGAGACCAGTTTAGTACAGATTATTAAAGGAATTTTCTTTCGATTTTAAGTGAATTAGTAACAAAATTTAGTACTAATTCTTCCAATAACTTTATTTAGGACTGAAAGAAACATTAAGATCTAAAAAGGGCACTATTTTCTGTATACAGTATACTCATGTATACTTATTTACTTCACAAACCTATGATTATTTTAATATACTTGACTAATTAAGATAATATTATGATTCTTAATTACACAATTATAGAAATTCAAGAAAATCAGACCAATTTACTTTAATAGTCTGTACTATTAAAGCAAATTGTAACTAATATTTGTTTTACTTAATTTTGGTATTGTCTTTCGATTTTATGTGAATTAGTAACAAAATTTAGCAGTAATTCTTCCAATAATTTAATTTAGATCTAAAAGAAACAACAAAACTATGATTATTTTAATATACTGGACTAATTAAGCTAAAATTATGATTCTTAATTAAACAATTATAGAAATTCAAGAAATTGTGACTAGTTTATTAAAGCTTTTTACTTAACTTCGGATTTATCAATTGCGTTTCGATTAGTAACAAAATGTGACAGATATTTACATTAAAGTAGGTTAACTTTATCTGTTCGAGCGCTTGATTAAAGCGAGAAAGCTAAAAACTGATGTTTTTGACGGTTGCCAATCAATAAACGATTGTCAAAGTTCGGTGGTTGTGTAAACGAAAATCTTTTGGTAATTTCTTCGTGTTGAGATCATGGAGGATGATGAGGCGCCAAAGGCGAAGCCCGGCGACAACGAGGCGGAAATAAAGGCGAAATTTCCACCTTGCGCCCCCTACGATCCGCGATTCCCGAACGACAACATATCCTACTACTGCTTCCAAATGTACACGGATATGCACAGGTGCCTGCAACTCTTCGACACGCCCGAAACCTGCAACTACTTCAAGATGGTCGTGAACTCGGTCTGCCCGATCGAGTGGATCAGCAATTTCGACACAATGCGAGAGTTAGGGACGTTTCCACGCGAATTGCCCAACGACAAGCTGAACAAACAGAAGAAGCACGAATAATTTGATTTCTTTATTGATTGATTTATGTTGTTTTGAAATTGAACTAATAAAAAAAAATTGCGTTTTGAATGGGATGAATCTGCTGTAGCTTGATTATTTTCGGTAAATTAGGGGTGTCTGTAATCGCGTGTGCAGGGTGGATTCGCCGCCTACTCCTCTCTCGCTCACGCATGGTGGCAGACAGACGCGGATTGAGAGATCCGAGCACAAGCAGTGAGTAATTTTCTGCATAAGTTGACGTATTATTATCAGGGAATGCTTAACAGACGATGCCGTATAGAATCTCAATCAGCCGCGAATGTGTTTACAACAATCGCAATTAGTCTACGGGAAGGGGGATGGGGGTTTATCCGGTTTCCACAGCCCCCTCACTTAAAACCTACAATACAACCTCACAAAGTGATGAGAAGTTGATAAAAACTAATTCAAAACATCTTACCACAAAAAATAACTATTCCCATTTCTTCAACATCGATATAATTTCATTAAATAAAGTAAAAAATGATAATTTTCAAGTAAAACAAAATCGATTGCATTTGTGTATAAACCGAAAACGTGTTTCATGGATCGTTATATAAGTAATTGGTAAAACCGAGCCTGCAAAAATATACAAGGTTTGTTCTATTTCCTCTCTTTCTTTCTTTCTGTTGTTTTTTTTTTGTTGTTGTTGTTGTTCATTATTCTGTTTCGTTTACTAATTCACAAATGCGATATCGTTCATTTGCATAATTATTAGTTTCGTGGCGGTGCGCCGCGCATCACATGCATTTACTAATTAATTTCCATGTATTTCCCCCCAATACGAAATTATCACGAATTTTGATCAAAAATTCCAAAAATTCAACTTACCTCACGAACACAAAAATTCCATAAATTCTTCAATATAATTGATTAATAAATTAATAAGAAACACATTTAGTTTGGTTTAATATAAGTTTTTCATTTCAAGAATATTCATATTTTTCTGTTCAATTTTCTTTAATAAACTTCAAATTTAAATATAAAAAAATTCTCTTAAAACAGAAAATTCTGTGTAATTATTTGTTTTTTTTTTTCAAATAAACATTATTGAATTGATATTTGATATAAATTTTATAAAGCTAAAGATTCTAATAAGAAAAATTTAGTAAAATATTTTGAAAAAATTCTTTCATACGAATAATTGTAAATATTTGTTTCTTTTGAAACATAATCGTGCTTTTCTGTTAAATTTTGTATTATTTTCTTTAATAAACTTTTAATTTGTATATAAGAATGTTAAGTCTTCGGAATTCTCTTTAAAAATAAATTTTCGTTTAAAAAAAAGAGGAAATATTTTGTTTGAAAATTAGTAATTTATTTATTATTTATTTATAAAATATTTCTGTTTTCTTTTTAATTATTTGTTATTTCCTTCAAATAAACATTATTCAATTAATATTTTATATAATTTTTATAAAACTAAAGATTCTAATAAGAAAAATTTTGGTAAATATTTTGAAAAAAATCTTTCGTACGAATAATTGTAAATATTAGTTTCTTTTGAAAAATAATCGTATTTATCTGTTAAATTTTGTATTATTTTCATTAATAAACTTTGAATTTGTATATAAGAATGTTAAGTCTTCGGAATTCTTTTAAAAACAGATTTTCGTTTTAAAAAAATTAATGAAATATTTTGCTTGAAAATTAATAATTACGTGTTTTTATAAAATATTTTTGTTTTCTGTTTAATTATTTGTTATTTCCTTCAAATAAACATTATTCAATTAATATTTTATATAATTTTTATAAAACTAAAGATTCTAATAAGAAAAATTTAGTAAATATTTTGAAGAAAATTTTTCGTAGGAATAATTGTAAATATTAGTTTTTTTGGACAAATAATCGTATTTTTCTGTTAAATTTTGTATTATTTTCATTAATAAACTTTTAATTTGTATATAAGAATGTTAAGTCTTCGGAATTCTCCTTAAAAATAAATTTTCGTTTTAAAAAAAAGGAAATATTTTGTTTGAAAATTAGTAATTTATTTATTATTTATTTATAAAATTATTCTGTTTTCTGTTTAATTATTTGTTATTTCCTTCAAATAAACATTATTCAGTTAATATTTGATATAATTTTTATAAAACTAAAGATTCTAATAAGAAAAATTTAGTAAATATTTTGAAAAAAATCTTTTGTACGAATAATTGTAAATATTAGTTTCTTTGGAAAAATAATCGTATTTTTCTGTTCAATTTTGTATTATTTTCTTTAATAAACTTTTAATTTGTATATAAGAATGTTAAGCCTTCGGAATTCTCTTTAAAAATAGATTTTCGTTTAAAAAAAACGGAAATATTTTGTTTGAAAATTATTAATTACGTGTATTTATAAAATATTTCTGTTTTCTGTTTAATTATTTGTTATTTCCTTCAAATAAACATTATTGAATTGATATTTGATATAAATTTTATAAAACTAAAGATTCTAATAAGAAAAATTTAGTAAAATATTTTGAAAAATTCTTTCGTACAAATAATTGTAAATATTAGTTTCTTTTGAAACATAATCGTATTTTTCTGTTAAATTTTGTATTATTTTTTTTAATAAACTTTTAATTTGTATATAAGAATGTTAAAAAATTCAAAATTCCATTTAAAAATAAATTTTCGTTTGAAAAAAAAAAGGAAATATTTCGTTTGAAAATTAATAATTACGTGTATTCATAAAATATTTCTGTTTTCTGTTTAATTATTTGTTATTTCCTTCAAATAAATATTATTCAATTAATATTTCATATATTTTTTATAAAACTAAAGATTTTAATTAGAAAAATTTAGTAAATATTTTGAAAAATTCTTTAGTACAAAAAATTATAAATATTTCTAGATTCATAGGTTGATTTGTTTAATCATATTTCATCAAATAATTCTTTTTTTTTTTAGATAAAATTTATGAAACTATGTTAATTGTTTAAACTTTATTGAAAAAAATTGGAAATAATTACTACAAAAATGTATGTTTCAATAATTATTTTAAAATCTATTAATTTTATGTCGTATTTTTGTATATGTTTACTGGAAATTGTTGTAGGATGTAAAGGAATGTATACTTAAAGTTCAAATTCATCGGATCTACTTAATAACAGTCTTGAGGAGAGACCGGATCGATTCATTTTGAGAAACACTTACAGACAGGTCCATTTGAAAGAAACCGTGTCCTGAAAGTGTTTCGATGTTCCAAATCGCGTCTTCGGCCCCATCCAATTCATCCACCCACGGTTTAACACTCCGAAAGAAAATGGTAAGAAAAAAAAAAAGAAGTAAACGAAAAGGGAAAAAAAGAAAATATTAATAGTCAGATCGTTTGATTTATGTGTTTCGTGGAAAACGATCGTTGTTGTTGTTGTTATGCAGCGGCATGTCCCCATCTCGATCCCCATTACAGGCCATTAATTACCCGACAATCATTATTATCCGACCGGCATTCCACGGCAGCTGCCGTCTCCACAATCCTCAAGACGATGACACCGGACACGAGTCAGGATTACGATTATTTGTTATTTCTCCTTTGATGGAAGACTACAAAAGAAAAGAGAAAAACAATAAGAAAATGCATCAAAGATGATTCGCGTTCTAAGTGTTAATTGGATTGATGCGTGTCGGAGAAGCAGGAAGGAAAATAGATGGCGCCACCCGAATCCGGAGTGACACATGTCAATTCAAATTCGCAGACGCCGTCGCTTCGAGCCGATCCAATTAAGAGCATCCCCTTTTCGTAATTGGAATCAATCACGGCGATTAAGGGCTGCAAAAAGGACACTTTCCGGCTTTTCTTCCAGGACGTTTCCATTTCTGCATCCACTTTCACTCACTCTCTCTGTTTCTCTAGGGACAAATTTAATGGATTGATGAGGATGTTTTTAATGGGTCAATTGATCCGGATGATTTTGCGGGGCTACTACTAATTGGAGGTTTAGGGCCAAGCCGCGAGTCTATCGGTAAAATCAACAAGCTCGTTTAATTATAGTTTGCCAATTACGAACCACCTCAACCTCAACCCCTCACCCATCGCTCGACAGGTGCGCTCTTTCCTTCTCTCTCACACACACACACAATCCTACACCATTGGAATTGACCCTCCAGGCTATTATTGTTAATAACACCACACGACCTACAAACTAATTGAATCCAAAGATTCAATAACATGCATATCTGCAAAATTCCCATCACGATGCTCGTACAAATCGTTAAAACTCGTTCGAAACTCCTCAACGTATTCCCAAAACGTCGCTGCAAACAATTCGTATCGTATCAAACTTCTTAGTTTCAACATTTAACCTCTACAATTACTTTCTGACTAAATGAAAATTTAAATTATGTGTGAGTTATATTTTTATTTTCTGAGTAATGATCGTGTGTATGTTTTCTACTCGTAACTAATTTGAGAATGTTAAAACATTGATGCAGGGCGTGGAGTGGATGAAAACACGAAGACAATAAGTGAGTGAAGGAAAAAGAGAGAACAAGAAGAAAAGAAATGTGGATGAGGATAAAGGAGTAAAGAAAACAGAGGCGTTATGAGAGTGCATATATACAATGCACACACACGCATCGTTCATTAATCCAAAAAGCGTTATTTTTTTTTTAAACGTTATATTGTGTGGCGATGATTAGTAAGCAGTCGGTTGTTACATGGGCAGCAACGGCCGC